>NW_026691706.1:0-54462 GCF_020826845.1 Diceros bicornis minor
CCTGACCCCTGAGTCTCTGCCTCCACCGCTGGCTGGTGCCAACTCACACGCCATCCCACTTCCACCCATCACCCCCACGCCTGCCCCGGGGCCAGGCCCACCACAGAGAGGCCTGTTCCTGCTCACCTCTGTGCCAGTCCCTTCCCGACCTGACCCCAGTGCAGGGCATAAGATTCAGACAAGTCTTTCCTTGTCCCTCTGCATGACAATAGACTTCCTCCCCTCTCCCATTCCACAGGCCCACCCTGGACATCCACATTTGTCATTAGCTCAGGAGATGATGCAAGATGAGAATCTCTGCTATTGTGTGGGGAGACTCAGTTTCCCGGCTTTCCCCATGGACACATGTTCTTGAGCTGGGTCTGATTTTCTCCAGACAAACTGTCTTATTAGGGAATTGGCCAGCCCTAAGAACCTGAAGAGAAAGGGCGGATGGGGATTCTCTCTCTGCCCCCGACAGCCCCGAGCTGGGTCGGTCCCTCAGACCCGGCCAGGGGCAGCCCATCCCCAGGCGCCCTTCCCCGGGGCATCCAAGGGCAGGCTGGGCGCCAGCCCCAGCCCGCTCGCCACTGCCACGACCATCGTCCTCCCCTCGGGGGCCCTGGGCAGGACAGGACCCGGGTGTGGGAGGCCTCCAGATCTCAAGTCTGGCACACCGTTTACCAGGCTGCTTCCTCCTCTGACGGGGGCCTAGCACACCCCCCAGGGGACTTGGCAGCCGCCCCCAGGTATCTCGCCTCTGGAACTCGCCCCCTGGGAACGGGCCTGGCCCAGGTGCCAGGTTCGGCTGGTCGGCCAGCCTCCTCTTGGGAAAGCAGGCAAGCCGAGCCAGGCTTGCAGTGGCCCTGGCGTGACACCTGCGACCTCAGGCAGAGGTCCTCCCGCGTGCCCTCCATGGCGGATTTCTCCCCGGATCCGTGGCCTGGGCACTAGGAAGGCCGGGCCTCCCGGACTCCCGGGAGGAGGGGCTAGCCCAGTTGCGCCCTGGCCCCCAAAGCCTGCGGTGCCATCTGCCTGTCTCGGCACTTCTGACTCCACAGAGCCTTTCCTACACCTGGGCTGGCTGCAGTGGCAAAGTGCAGGCGTGGGGTGAGGCTAAGGCTTTGTCTTTCCAGGAAGAAATGAACCCCTGGCCGAAGCAGCTGGCCCAGGCAGAGCCTTGAGCTTGCAGCCCAGTACGCCTGTGGTCATCAGTTCCACAGCAATGATTCCCAGGCAGGGAAGCGGCCTCCAAGCTGAGTGGGAGTGGGGGAGGGGAGGGAGACAACAGCTGAAGCCGAGTCCAGAAGGGCGACGATGGAACAGCTGCAGCTGGGTCAGAGCCTGGAGGGAGGGCGGGGCATTCACTGAGGACCCCCGAGGTCAGCCCTAGGCCCCGGCGGTCGCGCATGCGCCCTGGGCCTGTGCGGTGGGTGGGGGGTTGAAGCCAAGCCCGCAGGGCTCCCGGAGCGGCCAGAGAAAGAAGGGCCCATGGAGAGGTCGGCGAGGTGGGCAGGGGGCGCCATCTTACTCTCCTCAGCTCCCTGAGGTAGAGAGAGACAGATACAGAGACAGAGACAGAGAGAGAGATCCCTGACCCCTGAGTCTCTGCCTCCACCGCTGGCTGGTGCCAACTCACACGCCATCCCACTTCCACCCATCACCCCCACGCCTGCCCCGGGGCCAGGCCCACCACAGAGAGGCCTGTTCCTGCTCACCTCTGTGCCAGTCCCTTCCCGACCTGACCCCAGTGCAGGGCATAAGATTCAGACAAGTCTTTCCTTGTCCCTCTGCATGACAATAGACTTCCTCCCCTCTCCCATTCCACAGGCCCACCCTGGACATCCACATTTGTCATTAGCTCAGGAGATGATGCAAGATGAGAATCTCTGCTATTGTGTGGGGAGACTCAGTTTCCCGGCTTTCCCCCATGGACACATGTTCTTGAGCTGGGTCTGATTTTCTCCAGACAAACTGTCTTATTAGGGAATTGGCCAGCCCTAAGAACCTGAAGAGAAAGGGCGGATGGGGATTCTCTCTCTGCCCCCGACAGCCCCGAGCTGGGTCGGTCCCTCAGACCCGGCCAGGGGCAGCCCATCCCCAGGCGCCCTTCCCCGGGGCATCCAAGGGCAGGCTGGGCGCCAGCCCCAGCCCGCTCGCCACTGCCACGACCATCGTCCTCCCTCGGGGGCCCTGGGCAGGACAGGACCCGGGTGTGGGAGGCCTCCAGATCTCAAGTCTGGCACACCGTTTACCAGGCTGCTTCCTCCTCTGACGGGGGCCTAGCACACCCCCCAGGGGACTTGGCAGCCGCCCCCAGGTATCTCGCCTCTGGAACTCGCCCCCTGGGAACGGGCCTGGCCCAGGTGCCAGGTTCGGCTGGTCGGCCAGCCTCCTCTTGGGAAAGCAGGCAAGCCGAGCCAGGCTTGCAGTGGCCCTGGCGTGACACCTGCGACCTCAGGCAGAGGTCCTCCCGCGTGCCCTCCATGGCGGATTTCTCCCCGGATCCGTGGCCTGGGCACTAGGAAGGCCGGGCCTCCCGGACTCCCGGGAGGAGGGGCTAGCCCAGTTGCGCCCTGGCCCCCAAAGCCTGCGGTGCCATCTGCCTGTCTCGGCACTTCTGACTCCACAGAGCCTTTCCTACACCTGGGCTGGCTGCAGTGGCAAAGTGCAGGCGTGGGGTGAGGCTAAGGCTTTGTCTTTCCAGGAAGAAATGAACCCCTGGCCGAAGCAGCTGGCCCAGGCAGAGCCTTGAGCTTGCAGCCCAGTACGCCTGTGGTCATCAGTTCCACAGCAATGATTCCCAGGCAGGGAAGCGGCCTCCAAGCTGAGTGGGAGTGGGGGAGGGGAGGGAGACAACAGCTGAAGCCGAGTCCAGAAGGGCGACGATGGAACAGCTGCAGCTGGGTCAGAGCCTGGAGGGAGGGCGGGGCATTCACTGAGGACCCCCGAGGTCAGCCCTAGGCCCCGGCGGTCGCGCATGCGCCCTGGGCCTGTGCGGTGGGTGGGGGGTTGAAGCCAAGCCCGCAGGGCTCCCGGAGCGGCCAGAGAAAGAAGGGCCCATGGAGAGGTCGGCGAGGTGGGCAGGGGGCGCCATCTTACTCTCCTCAGCTCCCTGAGGTAGAGAGAGACAGATACAGAGACAGAGACAGAGAGAGAGATCCCTGACCCCTGAGTCTCTGCCTCCACCGCTGGCTGGTGCCAACTCACACGCCATCCCACTTCCACCCATCACCCCCACGCCTGCCCCGGGGCCAGGCCCACCACAGAGAGGCCTGTTCCTGCTCACCTCTGTGCCAGTCCCTTCCCGACCTGACCCCAGTGCAGGGCATAAGATTCAGACAAGTCTTTCCTTGTCCCTCTGCATGACAATAGACTTCCTCCCCTCTCCCATTCCACAGGCCCACCCTGGACATCACATTTGTCATTAGCTCAGGAGATGATGCAAGATGAGAATCTCTGCTATTGTGTGGGGAGACTCAGTTTCCCGGCTTTCCCCCATGGACACATGTTCTTGAGCTGGGTCTGATTTTCTCCAGACAAACTGTCTTATTAGGGAATTGGCCAGCCCTAAGAACCTGAAGAGAAAGGGCGGATGGGGATTCTCTCTCTGCCCCCGACAGCCCCGAGCTGGGTCGGTCCCTCAGACCCGGCCAGGGGCAGCCCATCCCCAGGCGCCCTTCCCCGGGGCATCCAAGGGCAGGCTGGGCGCCAGCCCCAGCCCGCTCGCCACTGCCACGACCATCGTCCTCCCTCGGGGGGCCCTGGGCAGGACAGGACCCGGGTGTGGGAGGCCTCCAGATCTCAAGTCTGGCACACCGTTTACCAGGCTGCTTCCTCCTCTGACGGGGGCCTAGCACACCCCCCAGGGGACTTGGCAGCCGCCCCCAGGTATCTCGCCTCTGGAACTCGCCCCCTGGGAACGGGCCTGGCCCAGGTGCCAGGTTCGGCTGGTCGGCCAGCCTCCTCTTGGGAAAGCAGGCAAGCCGAGCCAGGCTTGCAGTGGCCCTGGCGTGACACCTGCGACCTCAGGCAGAGGTCCTCCCGCGTGCCCTCCATGGCGGATTTCTCCCCGGATCCGTGGCCTGGGCACTAGGAAGGCCGGGCCTCCCGGACTCCCGGGAGGAGGGGCTAGCCCAGTTGCGCCCTGGCCCCCAAAGCCTGCGGTGCCATCTGCCTGTCTCGGCACTTCTGACTCCACAGAGCCTTTCCTACACCTGGGCTGGCTGCAGTGGCAAAGTGCAGGCGTGGGGTGAGGCTAAGGCTTTGTCTTTCCAGGAAGAAATGAACCCCTGGCCGAAGCAGCTGGCCCAGGCAGAGCCTTGAGCTTGCAGCCCAGTACGCCTGTGGTCATCAGTTCCACAGCAATGATTCCCAGGCAGGGAAGCGGCCTCCAAGCTGAGTGGGAGTGGGGGAGGGGAGGGAGACAACAGCTGAAGCCGAGTCCAGAAGGGCGACGATGGAACAGCTGCAGCTGGGTCAGAGCCTGGAGGGAGGGCGGGGCATTCACTGAGGACCCCCGAGGTCAGCCCTAGGCCCCGGCGGTCGCGCATGCGCCCTGGGCCTGTGCGGTGGGTGGGGGGTTGAAGCCAAGCCCGCAGGGCTCCCGGAGCGGCCAGAGAAAGAAGGGCCCATGGAGAGGTCGGCGAGGTGGGCAGGGGGCGCCATCTTACTCTCCTCAGCTCCCTGAGGTAGAGAGAGACAGATACAGAGACAGAGACAGAGAGAGAGATCCCTGACCCCTGAGTCTCTGCCTCCACCGCTGGCTGGTGCCAACTCACACGCCATCCCACTTCCACCCATCACCCCCACGCCTGCCCCGGGGCCAGGCCCACCACAGAGAGGCCTGTTCCTGCTCACCTCTGTGCCAGTCCCTTCCCGACCTGACCCCAGTGCAGGGCATAAGATTCAGACAAGTCTTTCCTTGTCCCTCTGCATGACAATAGACTTCCTCCCCTCTCCCATTCCACAGGCCCACCCTGGACATCCACATTTGTCATTAGCTCAGGAGATGATGCAAGATGAGAATCTCTGCTATTGTGTGGGGAGACTCAGTTTCCCGGCTTTCCCCCATGGACACATGTTCTTGAGCTGGGTCTGATTTTCTCCAGACAAACTGTCTTATTAGGGAATTGGCCAGCCCTAAGAACCTGAAGAGAAAGGGCGGATGGGGATTCTCTCTCTGCCCCCGACAGCCCCGAGCTGGGTCGGTCCCTCAGACCCGGCCAGGGGCAGCCCATCCCCAGGCGCCCTTCCCCGGGGCATCCAAGGGCAGGCTGGGCGCCAGCCCCAGCCCGCTCGCCACTGCCACGACCATCGTCCTCCCTCGGGGGCCCTGGGCAGGACAGGACCCGGGTGTGGGAGGCCTCCAGATCTCAAGTCTGGCACACCGTTTACCAGGCTGCTTCCTCCTCTGACGGGGGCCTAGCACACCCCCCAGGGGACTTGGCAGCCGCCCCCAGGTATCTCGCCTCTGGAACTCGCCCCCTGGGAACGGGCCTGGCCCAGGTGCCAGGTTCGGCTGGTCGGCCAGCCTCCTCTTGGGAAAGCAGGCAAGCCGAGCCAGGCTTGCAGTGGCCCTGGCGTGACACCTGCGACCTCAGGCAGAGGTCCTCCCGCGTGCCCTCCATGGCGGATTTCTCCCCGGATCCGTGGCCTGGGCACTAGGAAGGCCGGGCCTCCCGGACTCCCGGGAGGAGGGGCTAGCCCAGTTGCGCCCTGGCCCCCAAAGCCTGCGGTGCCATCTGCCTGTCTCGGCACTTCTGACTCCACAGAGCCTTTCCTACACCTGGGCTGGCTGCAGTGGCAAAGTGCAGGCGTGGGGTGAGGCTAAGGCTTTGTCTTTCCAGGAAGAAATGAACCCCTGGCCGAAGCAGCTGGCCCAGGCAGAGCCTTGAGCTTGCAGCCCAGTACGCCTGTGGTCATCAGTTCCACAGCAATGATTCCCAGGCAGGGAAGCGGCCTCCAAGCTGAGTGGGAGTGGGGGAGGGGAGGGAGACAACAGCTGAAGCCGAGTCCAGAAGGGCGACGATGGAACAGCTGCAGCTGGGTCAGAGCCTGGAGGGAGGGCGGGGCATTCACTGAGGACCCCCGAGGTCAGCCCTAGGCCCCGGCGGTCGCGCATGCGCCCTGGGCCTGTGCGGTGGGTGGGGGGTTGAAGCCAAGCCCGCAGGGCTCCCGGAGCGGCCAGAGAAAGAAGGGCCCATGGAGAGGTCGGCGAGGTGGGCAGGGGGCGCCATCTTACTCTCCTCAGCTCCCTGAGGTAGAGAGAGACAGATACAGAGACAGAGACAGAGAGAGAGATCCCTGACCCCTGAGTCTCTGCCTCCACCGCTGGCTGGTGCCAACTCACACGCCATCCCACTTCCACCCATCACCCCCACGCCTGCCCCGGGGCCAGGCCCACCACAGAGAGGCCTGTTCCTGCTCACCTCTGTGCCAGTCCCTTCCCGACCTGACCCCAGTGCAGGGCATAAGATTCAGACAAGTCTTTCCTTGTCCCTCTGCATGACAATAGACTTCCTCCCCTCTCCCATTCCACAGGCCCACCCTGGACATCCACATTTGTCATTAGCTCAGGAGATGATGCAAGATGAGAATCTCTGCTATTGTGTGGGGAGACTCAGTTTCCCGGCTTTCCCCCATGGACACATGTTCTTGAGCTGGGTCTGATTTTCTCCAGACAAACTGTCTTATTAGGGAATTGGCCAGCCCTAAGAACCTGAAGAGAAAGGGCGGATGGGGATTCTCTCTCTGCCCCCGACAGCCCCGAGCTGGGTCGGTCCCTCAGACCCGGCCAGGGGCAGCCCATCCCCAGGCGCCCTTCCCCGGGGCATCCAAGGGCAGGCTGGGCGCCAGCCCCAGCCCGCTCGCCACTGCCACGACCATCGTCCTCCCTCGGGGGCCCTGGGCAGGACAGGACCCGGGTGTGGGAGGCCTCCAGATCTCAAGTCTGGCACACCGTTTACCAGGCTGCTTCCTCCTCTGACGGGGGCCTAGCACACCCCCCAGGGGACTTGGCAGCCGCCCCCAGGTATCTCGCCTCTGGAACTCGCCCCCTGGGAACGGGCCTGGCCCAGGTGCCAGGTTCGGCTGGTCGGCCAGCCTCCTCTTGGGAAAGCAGGCAAGCCGAGCCAGGCTTGCAGTGGCCCTGGCGTGACACCTGCGACCTCAGGCAGAGGTCCTCCCGCGTGCCCTCCATGGCGGATTTCTCCCCGGATCCGTGGCCTGGGCACTAGGAAGGCCGGGCCTCCCGGACTCCCGGGAGGAGGGGCTAGCCCAGTTGCGCCCTGGCCCCCAAAGCCTGCGGTGCCATCTGCCTGTCTCGGCACTTCTGACTCCACAGAGCCTTTCCTACACCTGGGCTGGCTGCAGTGGCAAAGTGCAGGCGTGGGGTGAGGCTAAGGCTTTGTCTTTCCAGGAAGAAATGAACCCCTGGCCGAAGCAGCTGGCCCAGGCAGAGCCTTGAGCTTGCAGCCCAGTACGCCTGTGGTCATCAGTTCCACAGCAATGATTCCCAGGCAGGGAAGCGGCCTCCAAGCTGAGTGGGAGTGGGGGAGGGGAGGGAGACAACAGCTGAAGCCGAGTCCAGAAGGGCGACGATGGAACAGCTGCAGCTGGGTCAGAGCCTGGAGGGAGGGCGGGGCATTCACTGAGGACCCCCGAGGTCAGCCCTAGGCCCCGGCGGTCGCGCATGCGCCCTGGGCCTGTGCGGTGGGTGGGGGGTTGAAGCCAAGCCCGCAGGGCTCCCGGAGCGGCCAGAGAAAGAAGGGCCCATGGAGAGGTCGGCGAGGTGGGCAGGGGGCGCCATCTTACTCTCCTCAGCTCCCTGAGGTAGAGAGAGACAGATACAGAGACAGAGACAGAGAGAGAGATCCCTGACCCCTGAGTCTCTGCCTCCACCGCTGGCTGGTGCCAACTCACACGCCATCCCACTTCCACCCATCACCCCCACGCCTGCCCCGGGGCCAGGCCCACCACAGAGAGGCCTGTTCCTGCTCACCTCTGTGCCAGTCCCTTCCCGACCTGACCCCAGTGCAGGGCATAAGATTCAGACAAGTCTTTCCTTGTCCCTCTGCATGACAATAGACTTCCTCCCCTCTCCCATTCCACAGGCCCACCCTGGACATCCACATTTGTCATTAGCTCAGGAGATGATGCAAGATGAGAATCTCTGCTATTGTGTGGGGAGACTCAGTTTCCCGGCTTTCCCCCATGGACACATGTTCTTGAGCTGGGTCTGATTTTCTCCAGACAAACTGTCTTATTAGGGAATTGGCCAGCCCTAAGAACCTGAAGAGAAAGGGCGGATGGGGATTCTCTCTCTGCCCCCGACAGCCCCGAGCTGGGTCGGTCCCTCAGACCCGGCCAGGGGCAGCCCATCCCCAGGCGCCCTTCCCCGGGGCATCCAAGGGCAGGCTGGGCGCCAGCCCCAGCCCGCTCGCCACTGCCACGACCATCGTCCTCCCTCGGGGGCCCTGGGCAGGACAGGACCCGGGTGTGGGAGGCCTCCAGATCTCAAGTCTGGCACACCGTTTACCAGGCTGCTTCCTCCTCTGACGGGGGCCTAGCACACCCCCCAGGGGACTTGGCAGCCGCCCCCAGGTATCTCGCCTCTGGAACTCGCCCCCTGGGAACGGGCCTGGCCCAGGTGCCAGGTTCGGCTGGTCGGCCAGCCTCCTCTTGGGAAAGCAGGCAAGCCGAGCCAGGCTTGCAGTGGCCCTGGCGTGACACCTGCGACCTCAGGCAGAGGTCCTCCCGCGTGCCCTCCATGGCGGATTTCTCCCCGGATCCGTGGCCTGGGCACTAGGAAGGCCGGGCCTCCCGGACTCCCGGGAGGAGGGGCTAGCCCAGTTGCGCCCTGGCCCCCAAAGCCTGCGGTGCCATCTGCCTGTCTCGGCACTTCTGACTCCACAGAGCCTTTCCTACACCTGGGCTGGCTGCAGTGGCAAAGTGCAGGCGTGGGGTGAGGCTAAGGCTTTGTCTTTCCAGGAAGAAATGAACCCCTGGCCGAAGCAGCTGGCCCAGGCAGAGCCTTGAGCTTGCAGCCCAGTACGCCTGTGGTCATCAGTTCCACAGCAATGATTCCCAGGCAGGGAAGCGGCCTCCAAGCTGAGTGGGAGTGGGGGAGGGGAGGGAGACAACAGCTGAAGCCGAGTCCAGAAGGGCGACGATGGAACAGCTGCAGCTGGGTCAGAGCCTGGAGGGAGGGCGGGGCATTCACTGAGGACCCCCGAGGTCAGCCCTAGGCCCCGGCGGTCGCGCATGCGCCCTGGGCCTGTGCGGTGGGTGGGGGGTTGAAGCCAAGCCCGCAGGGCTCCCGGAGCGGCCAGAGAAAGAAGGGCCCATGGAGAGGTCGGCGAGGTGGGCAGGGGGCGCCATCTTACTCTCCTCAGCTCCCTGAGGTAGAGAGAGACAGATACAGAGACAGAGACAGAGAGAGAGATCCCTGACCCCTGAGTCTCTGCCTCCACCGCTGGCTGGTGCCAACTCACACGCCATCCCACTTCCACCCATCACCCCCACGCCTGCCCCGGGGCCAGGCCCACCACAGAGAGGCCTGTTCCTGCTCACCTCTGTGCCAGTCCCTTCCCGACCTGACCCCAGTGCAGGGCATAAGATTCAGACAAGTCTTTCCTTGTCCCTCTGCATGACAATAGACTTCCTCCCCTCTCCCATTCCACAGGCCCACCCTGGACATCCACATTTGTCATTAGCTCAGGAGATGATGCAAGATGAGAATCTCTGCTATTGTGTGGGGAGACTCAGTTTCCCGGCTTTCCCCCATGGACACATGTTCTTGAGCTGGGTCTGATTTTCTCCAGACAAACTGTCTTATTAGGGAATTGGCCAGCCCTAAGAACCTGAAGAGAAAGGGCGGATGGGGATTCTCTCTCTGCCCCCGACAGCCCCGAGCTGGGTCGGTCCCTCAGACCCGGCCAGGGGCAGCCCATCCCCAGGCGCCCTTCCCCGGGGCATCCAAGGGCAGGCTGGGCGCCAGCCCCAGCCCGCTCGCCACTGCCACGACCATCGTCCTCCCTCGGGGGCCCTGGGCAGGACAGGACCCGGGTGTGGGAGGCCTCCAGATCTCAAGTCTGGCACACCGTTTACCAGGCTGCTTCCTCCTCTGACGGGGGCCTAGCACACCCCCCAGGGGACTTGGCAGCCGCCCCCAGGTATCTCGCCTCTGGAACTCGCCCCCTGGGAACGGGCCTGGCCCAGGTGCCAGGTTCGGCTGGTCGGCCAGCCTCCTCTTGGGAAAGCAGGCAAGCCGAGCCAGGCTTGCAGTGGCCCTGGCGTGACACCTGCGACCTCAGGCAGAGGTCCTCCCGCGTGCCCTCCATGGCGGATTTCTCCCCGGATCCGTGGCCTGGGCACTAGGAAGGCCGGGCCTCCCGGACTCCCGGGAGGAGGGGCTAGCCCAGTTGCGCCCTGGCCCCCAAAGCCTGCGGTGCCATCTGCCTGTCTCGGCACTTCTGACTCCACAGAGCCTTTCCTACACCTGGGCTGGCTGCAGTGGCAAAGTGCAGGCGTGGGGTGAGGCTAAGGCTTTGTCTTTCCAGGAAGAAATGAACCCCTGGCCGAAGCAGCTGGCCCAGGCAGAGCCTTGAGCTTGCAGCCCAGTACGCCTGTGGTCATCAGTTCCACAGCAATGATTCCCAGGCAGGGAAGCGGCCTCCAAGCTGAGTGGGAGTGGGGGAGGGGAGGGAGACAACAGCTGAAGCCGAGTCCAGAAGGGCGACGATGGAACAGCTGCAGCTGGGTCAGAGCCTGGAGGGAGGGCGGGGCATTCACTGAGGACCCCCGAGGTCAGCCCTAGGCCCCGGCGGTCGCGCATGCGCCCTGGGCCTGTGCGGTGGGTGGGGGGTTGAAGCCAAGCCCGCAGGGCTCCCGGAGCGGCCAGAGAAAGAAGGGCCCATGGAGAGGTCGGCGAGGTGGGCAGGGGGCGCCATCTTACTCTCCTCAGCTCCCTGAGGTAGAGAGAGACAGATACAGAGACAGAGACAGAGAGAGAGATCCCTGACCCCTGAGTCTCTGCCTCCACCGCTGGCTGGTGCCAACTCACACGCCATCCCACTTCCACCCATCACCCCCACGCCTGCCCCGGGGCCAGGCCCACCACAGAGAGGCCTGTTCCTGCTCACCTCTGTGCCAGTCCCTTCCCGACCTGACCCCAGTGCAGGGCATAAGATTCAGACAAGTCTTTCCTTGTCCCTCTGCATGACAATAGACTTCCTCCCCTCTCCCATTCCACAGGCCCACCCTGGACATCCACATTTGTCATTAGCTCAGGAGATGATGCAAGATGAGAATCTCTGCTATTGTGTGGGGAGACTCAGTTTCCCGGCTTTCCCCCATGGACACATGTTCTTGAGCTGGGTCTGATTTTCTCCAGACAAACTGTCTTATTAGGGAATTGGCCAGCCCTAAGAACCTGAAGAGAAAGGGCGGATGGGGATTCTCTCTCTGCCCCCGACAGCCCCGAGCTGGGTCGGTCCCTCAGACCCGGCCAGGGGCAGCCCATCCCCAGGCGCCCTTCCCCGGGGCATCCAAGGGCAGGCTGGGCGCCAGCCCCAGCCCGCTCGCCACTGCCACGACCATCGTCCTCCCTCGGGGGCCCTGGGCAGGACAGGACCCGGGTGTGGGAGGCCTCCAGATCTCAAGTCTGGCACACCGTTTACCAGGCTGCTTCCTCCTCTGACGGGGGCCTAGCACACCCCCCAGGGGACTTGGCAGCCGCCCCCAGGTATCTCGCCTCTGGAACTCGCCCCCTGGGAACGGGCCTGGCCCAGGTGCCAGGTTCGGCTGGTCGGCCAGCCTCCTCTTGGGAAAGCAGGCAAGCCGAGCCAGGCTTGCAGTGGCCCTGGCGTGACACCTGCGACCTCAGGCAGAGGTCCTCCCGCGTGCCCTCCATGGCGGATTTCTCCCCGGATCCGTGGCCTGGGCACTAGGAAGGCCGGGCCTCCCGGACTCCCGGGAGGAGGGGCTAGCCCAGTTGCGCCCTGGCCCCCAAAGCCTGCGGTGCCATCTGCCTGTCTCGGCACTTCTGACTCCACAGAGCCTTTCCTACACCTGGGCTGGCTGCAGTGGCAAAGTGCAGGCGTGGGGTGAGGCTAAGGCTTTGTCTTTCCAGGAAGAAAGGAACCCCTGGCCGAAGCAGCTGGCCCAGGCAGAGCCTTGAGCTTGCAGCCCAGTACGCCTGTGGTCATCAGTTCCACAGCAATGATTCCCAGGCAGGGAAGCGGCCTCCAAGCTGAGTGGGAGTGGGGGAGGGGAGGGAGACAACAGCTGAAGCCGAGTCCAGAAGGGCGACGATGGAACAGCTGCAGCTGGGTCAGAGCCTGGAGGGAGGGCGGGGCATTCACTGAGGACCCCCGAGGTCAGCCCTAGGCCCCGTCGGTCGCGCATGCGCCCTGGGCCTGTGCGGTCGGGGGGGGGGTTGAAGCCAAGCCCGCAGGGCTCCCGGAGCAGCCAGAGAAAGAAGGGCCCATGGAGAGGTAGGCGAGGTGGGCAGGGGGCGCCACCTTACTCTCCTCAGCTCCCTGAGGTAGAGAGAGACAGAGACAGAGACAGAGAGAGAGATCCCTGGCCTTTGAGTCTCTGCCTCCACCGCTGGCTGGTGCCAACTCACACGCCATCCCACTTCCACCCATCACCCCCACGCCTGCCCCGGGGCCAACCCCACCACACAGAGGCCTGTTCCTGCTCACCTCTGTGCCAGTCCCTTCCCGACCTGACCCCAGTGCAGGGGAGAAGATTCAGACAAGTCTTTCCTTGTCCCTCTGCATGACAAGAGACTTCCTCCCCTCTCCCATTCCACAGGCCCACCCGGGACATCCACCTTTGTCATTAGCTCAGGAGAGAATGCAAGATGAGAATCTCTGCTATTGTGTGGGGAGACTCAGTTTCCCGGGTTTCCCCCTTGGACACATGTTCTTGAGCTGGGTGTGATTTTCTCCAGACAACCCGTCTTGTTAAGGAATTGGCAGCCCTAAGAACCTGAAGAGAAAGGGCGGATGGGGATTCTCTCTCTGCCCCCGACAGCCCCGAGCTGGGTCGGTCCCTCAGACCTGGCCAGGGGCAGCTCATCCCCCGGCGCCCTTCCCAGGGGCATCCAAGGGCAGGCTCGGCGCCAGCCCCACCCCGCTCGCCACTGCCACGACCATCGTCCTCCCTCGGGGGGCCTGGGCAGGACAGGGACCCGGGTGTGGGAGGCCTGCAGGTCTCAAGTCTGGCACACCGTTTACCAGGCTGCTTCCTCCTCTGACGGGGGCCTAGCACACGCCCCAGGAGACTTGGCAGCCGCCCCCAGGTATCTCGCCTCTGGAACTCGTCCCCTTGGAACGGGCCTGGCCCAGGTGCCAGGTTCGGATGGTCGGCCAGCCTCCTCTTGAGAAAGCAGGCAAGCCGAGCCAGGTTTGCAGTGGCCCTGGCGTGACACCTGCGACCTCAGGCAGAGGGCCTCACGCGTGCCCTCCATGGCGGATTTCTCCCCGGATCCGGGGCCTGGGCACTAGGAAGGCCGGGCCTCCCCGACTCCCGGCAGGAGGGGCTAGCCCAGTTGCGCCCTGGCCCCCAAAGCCTGCTGTGCCATCTGCCTGTCTCGGCTCTTCTGACTCCACAGAGCCTTTCCTACACCTTGGCTGCCTGCAGTGGCAAAGTGCAGGCGTGGGGTGAGGCTATGGCTTTGTCTTTCCAGGAAGAAAGGAACCCCTGGCCGAAGCAGCTGGCCCAGGCAGAGCCTTGAGCTTGCAGCCCAGTACGCCTGTGGTCATCAGTTCCAGAACAATGTTTCCGAGGCAGGGAAGCGGCCTCCAAGCTGAGTGGGAGTGGGGGAGGGGAGGGAGCCAACAGCTGAAGCCGAGTCCAGAAGGGCGGCGATGGAACAGCTGCAGCTGGGTCAGAGCCTGGAGGGAGGGCGGGGCATTCACTGAGGACCCCCGAGGTCAGCCCTAGGCCCCGTCGGTCGCGCATGCGCCCTGGGCCTGTGCGGTCGGGGGGGGGGTTGAAGCCAAGCCCGCAGGGCTCCCGGAGCAGCCAGAGAAAGAAGGGCCCATGGAGAGGTAGGCGAGGTGGGCAGGGGGCGCCACCTTACTCTCCTCAGCTCCCTGAGGTAGAGAGAGACAGAGACAGAGACAGAGAGAGAGATCCCTGGCCTTTGAGTCTCTGCCTCCACCGCTGGCTGGTGCCAACTCACACGCCATCCCACTTCCACCCATCACCCCCACGCCTGCCCCGGGGCCAACCCCACCACACAGAGGCCTGTTCCTGCTCACCTCTGTGCCAGTCCCTTCCCGACCTGACCCCAGTGCAGGGGAGAAGATTCAGACAAGTCTTTCCTTGTCCCTCTGCATGACAAGAGACTTCCTCCCCTCTCCCATTCCACAGGCCCACCCGGGACATCCACCTTTGTCATTAGCTCAGGAGAGAATGCAAGATGAGAATCTCTGCTATTGTGTGGGGAGACTCAGTTTCCCGGGTTTCCCCCTTGGACACATGTTCTTGAGCTGGGTGTGATTTTCTCCAGACAACCCGTCTTGTTAAGGAATTGGCAGCCCTAAGAACCTGAAGAGAAAGGGCGGATGGGGATTCTCTCTCTGCCCCCGACAGCCCCGAGCTGGGTCGGTCCCTCAGACCTGGCCAGGGGCAGCTCATCCCCCGGCGCCCTTCCCAGGGGCATCCAAGGGCAGGCTCGGCGCCAGCCCCACCCCGCTCGCCACTGCCACGACCATCGTCCTCCCTCAGGGGGCCTGGGCAGGACAGGGACCCGGGTGTGGGAGGCCTGCAGGTCTCAAGTCTGGCACACCGTTTACCAGGCTGCTTCCTCCTCTGACGGGGGCCTAGCACACGCCCCAGGAGACTTGGCAGCCGCCCCCAGGGCTCTAGTCTCTGGAACTCGTCCCCTTGGAACGGGCCTGGCCCAGGTGTCAGGTTCGGATGGTCGGCCAGCCTCCTCTTGAGAAAGCAGGCAAGCCGAGCCAGGTTTGCAGTGGCCCTGGCGTGACACCTGCGACCTCAGGCAGAGGGCCTCACGCGTGCCCTCCATGGCGGATTTCTCCCCGGATCCGGGGCCTGGGCACTAGGAAGGCCGGGCCTCCCCGACTCCCGGCAGGAGGGGCTAGCCCAGTTGCGCCCTGGCCCCCAAAGCCTGCCGTGCCATCTGCCTGTCTCGGCTCTTCTGACTCCACAGAGCCTTTCCTACACCTTGGCTGCCTGCAGTGGCAAAGTGCAGGCGTGGGGTGAGGCTATGGCTTTGTCTTTCCAGGAAGAAAGGAACCCCTGGCCGAAGCAGCTGGCCCAGGCAGAGCCTTGAGCTTGCAGCCCAGTACGCCTGTGGTCATCAGTTCCAGAACAATGTTTCCGAGGCAGGGAAGCGGCCTCCAAGCTGAGTGGGAGTGGGGGAGGGGAGGGAGCCAACAGCTGAAGCCGAGTCCAGAAGGGCGGCGATGGAACAGCTGCAGCTGGGTCAGAGCCTGGAGGGAGGGCGGGGCATTCACTGAGGACCCCCGAGGTCAGCCCTAGGCCCCGTCGGTCGCGCATGCGCCCTGGGCCTGTGCGGTCGGGGGGGGGGTTGAAGCCAAGCCCGCAGGGCTCCCGGAGCAGCCAGAGAAAGAAGGGCCCATGGAGAGGTAGGCGAGGTGGGCAGGGGGCGCCACCTTACTCTCCTCAGCTCCCTGAGGTAGAGAGAGACAGAGACAGAGACAGAGAGAGAGATCCCTGGCCTTTGAGTCTCTGCCTCCACCGCTGGCTGGTGCCAACTCACACGCCATCCCACTTCCACCCATCACCCCCACGCCTGCCCCGGGGCCAACCCCACCACACAGAGGCCTGTTCCTGCTCACCTCTGTGCCAGTCCCTTCCCGACCTGACCCCAGTGCAGGGGAGAAGATTCAGACAAGTCTTTCCTTGTCCCTCTGCATGACAAGAGACTTCCTCCCCTCTCCCATTCCACAGGCCCACCCGGGACATCCACCTTTGTCATTAGCTCAGGAGAGAATGCAAGATGAGAATCTCTGCTATTGTGTGGGGAGACTCAGTTTCCCGGGTTTCCCCCTTGGACACATGTTCTTGAGCTGGGTGTGATTTTCTCCAGACAACCCGTCTTGTTAAGGAATTGGCAGCCCTAAGAACCTGAAGAGAAAGGGCGGATGGGGATTCTCTCTCTGCCCCCGACAGCCCCGAGCTGGGTCGGTCCCTCAGACCTGGCCAGGGGCAGCTCATCCCCCGGCGCCCTTCCCAGGGGCATCCAAGGGCAGGCTCGGCGCCAGCCCCACCCCGCTCGCCACTGCCACGACCATCGTCCTCCCTCGGGGGGCCTGGGCAGGACAGGGACCCGGGTGTGGGAGGCCTGCAGGTCTCAAGTCTGGCACACCGTTTACCAGGCTGCTTCCTCCTCTGACGGGGGCCTAGCACACGCCCCAGGAGACTTGGCAGCCGCCCCCAGGGCTCTAGTCTCTGGAACTCGTCCCCTTGGAACGGGCCTGGCCCAGGTGCCAGGTTCGGATGGTCGGCCAGCCTCCTCTTGAGAAAGCAGGCAAGCCGAGCCAGGTTTGCAGTGGCCCTGGCGTGACACCTGCGACCTCAGGCAGAGGGCCTCACGCGTGCCCTCCATGGCGGATTTCTCCCCGGATCCGGGGCCTGGGCACTAGGAAGGCCGGGCCTCCCCGACTCCCGGCAGGAGGGGCTAGCCCAGTTGCGCCCTGGCCCCCAAAGCCTGCTGTGCCATCTGCCTGTCTCGGCTCTTCTGACTCCACAGAGCCTTTCCTACACCTTGGCTGCCTGCAGTGGCAAAGTGCAGGCGTGGGGTGAGGCTATGGCTTTGTCTTTCCAGGAAGAAAGGAACCCCTGGCCGAAGCAGCTGGCCCAGGCAGAGCCTTGAGCTTGCAGCCCAGTACGCCTGTGGTCATCAGTTCCAGAACAATGTTTCCGAGGCAGGGAAGCGGCCTCCAAGCTGAGTGGGAGTGGGGGAGGGGAGGGAGCCAACAGCTGAAGCCGAGTCCAGAAGGGCGGCGATGGAACAGCTGCAGCTGGGTCAGAGCCTGGAGGGAGGGCGGGGCATTCACTGAGGACCCCCGAGGTCAGCCCTAGGCCCCGTCGGTCGCGCATGCGCCCTGGGCCTGTGCGGTCGGGGGGGGGGTTGAAGCCAAGCCCGCAGGGCTCCCGGAGCAGCCAGAGAAAGAAGGGCCCATGGAGAGGTAGGCGAGGTGGGCAGGGGGCGCCACCTTACTCTCCTCAGCTCCCTGAGGTAGAGAGAGACAGAGACAGAGACAGAGAGAGAGATCCCTGGCCTTTGAGTCTCTGCCTCCACCGCTGGCTGGTGCCAACTCACACGCCATCCCACTTCCACCCATCACCCCCACGCCTGCCCCGGGGCCAACCCCACCACACAGAGGCCTGTTCCTGCTCACCTCTGTGCCAGTCCCTTCCCGACCTGACCCCAGTGCAGGGGAGAAGATTCAGACAAGTCTTTCCTTGTCCCTCTGCATGACAAGAGACTTCCTCCCCTCTCCCATTCCACAGGCCCACCCGGGACATCCACCTTTGTCATTAGCTCAGGAGAGAATGCAAGATGAGAATCTCTGCTATTGTGTGGGGAGACTCAGTTTCCCGGGTTTCCCCCTTGGACACATGTTCTTGAGCTGGGTGTGATTTTCTCCAGACAACCCGTCTTGTTAAGGAATTGGCAGCCCTAAGAACCTGAAGAGAAAGGGCGGATGGGGATTCTCTCTCTGCCCCCGACAGCCCCGAGCTGGGTCGGTCCCTCAGACCTGGCCAGGGGCAGCTCATCCCCCGGCGCCCTTCCCAGGGGCATCCAAGGGCAGGCTCGGCGCCAGCCCCACCCCGCTCGCCACTGCCACGACCATCGTCCTCCCTCGGGGGGCCTGGGCAGGACAGGGACCCGGGTGTGGGAGGCCTGCAGGTCTCAAGTCTGGCACACCGTTTACCAGGCTGCTTCCTCCTCTGACGGGGGCCTAGCACACGCCCCAGGAGACTTGGCAGCCGCCCCCAGGGCTCTAGTCTCTGGAACTCGTCCCCTTGGAACGGGCCTGGCCCAGGTGCCAGGTTCGGATGGTCGGCCAGCCTCCTCTTGAGAAAGCAGGCAAGCCGAGCCAGGTTTGCAGTGGCCCTGGCGTGACACCTGCGACCTCAGGCAGAGGGCCTCACGCGTGCCCTCCATGGCGGATTTCTCCCCGGATCCGGGGCCTGGGCACTAGGAAGGCCGGGCCTCCCCGACTCCCGGCAGGAGGGGCTAGCCCAGTTGCGCCCTGGCCCCCAAAGCCTGCCGTGCCATCTGCCTGTCTCGGCTCTTCTGACTCCACAGAGCCTTTCCTACACCTTGGCTGCCTGCAGTGGCAAAGTGCAGGCGTGGGGTGAGGCTATGGCTTTGTCTTTCCAGGAAGAAAGGAACCCCTGGCCGAAGCAGCTGGCCCAGGCAGAGCCTTGAGCTTGCAGCCCAGTACGCCTGTGGTCATCAGTTCCAGAGCAATGTTTCCGAGGCAGGGAAGCGGCCTCCAAGCTGAGTGGGAGTGGGGGAGGGGAGGGAGCCAACAGCTGAAGCCGAGTCCAGAAGGGCGGCGATGGAACAGCTGCAGCTGGGTCAGAGCCTGGAGGGAGGGCGGGGCATTCACTGAGGACCCCCGAGGTCAGCCCTAGGCCCCGTCGGTCGCGCATGCGCCCTGGGCCTGTGCGGTCGGGGGGGGGGGGTTGAAGCCAAGCCCGCAGGGCTCCCGGAGCAGCCAGAGAAAGAAGGGCCCATGGAGAGGTAGGCGAGGTGGGCAGGGGGCGCCACCTTACTCTCCTCAGCTCCCTGAGGTAGAGAGAGACAGAGACAGAGACAGAGAGAGAGATCCCTGGCCTTTGAGTCTCTGCCTCCACCGCTGGCTGGTGCCAACTCACACGCCATCCCACTTCCACCCATCACCCCCACGCCTGCCCCGGGGCCAACCCCACCACACAGAGGCCTGTTCCTGCTCACCTCTGTGCCAGTCCCTTCCCGACCTGACCCCAGTGCAGGGGAGAAGATTCAGACAAGTCTTTCCTTGTCCCTCTGCATGACAAGAGACTTCCTCCCCTCTCCCATTCCACAGGCCCACCCGGGACATCCACCTTTGTCATTAGCTCAGGAGAGAATGCAAGACGAGAATCTCTGCTATTGTGTGGGGAGACTCAGTTTCCCGGGTTTCCCCCTTGGACACATGTTCTTGAGCTGGGTGTGATTTTCTCCAGACAACCCGTCTTGTTAAGGAATTGGCAGCCCTAAGAACCTGAAGAGAAAGGGCGGATGGGGATTCTCTCTCTGCCCCCGACAGCCCCGAGCTGGGTCGGTCCCTCAGACCTGGCCAGGGGCAGCTCATCCCCCGGCGCCCTTCCCAGGGGCATCCAAGGGCAGGCTCGGCGCCAGCCCCACCCCGCTCGCCACTGCCACGACCATCGTCCTCCCTCGGGGGGCCTGGGCAGGACAGGGACCCGGGTGTGGGAGGCCTGCAGGTCTCAAGTCTGGCACACCGTTTACCAGGCTGCTTCCTCCTCTGACGGGGGCCTAGCACACGCCCCAGGAGACTTGGCAGCCGCCCCCAGGGCTCTAGTCTCTGGAACTCGTCCCCTTGGAACGGGCCTGGCCCAGGTGCCAGGTTCGGATGGTCGGCCAGCCTCCTCTTGAGAAAGCAGGCAAGCCGAGCCAGGTTTGCAGTGGCCCTGGCGTGACACCTGCGACCTCAGGCAGAGGGCCTCACGCGTGCCCTCCATGGCGGATTTCTCCCCGGATCCGGGGCCTGGGCACTAGGAAGGCCGGGCCTCCCCGACTCCCGGCAGGAGGGGCTAGCCCAGTTGCGCCCTGGCCCCCAAAGCCTGCCGTGCCATCTGCCTGTCTCGGCTCTTCTGACTCCACAGAGCCTTTCCTACACCTTGGCTGCCTGCAGTGGCAAAGTGCAGGCGTGGGGTGAGGCTATGGCTTTGTCTTTCCAGGAAGAAAGGAACCCCTGGCCGAAGCAGCTGGCCCAGGCAGAGCCTTGAGCTTGCAGCCCAGTACGCCTGTGGTCATCAGTTCCAGAGCAATGTTTCCGAGGCAGGGAAGCGGCCTCCAAGCTGAGTGGGAGTGGGGGAGGGGAGGGAGCCAACAGCTGAAGCCGAGTCCAGAAGGGCGGCGATGGAACAGCTGCAGCTGGGTCAGAGCCTGGAGGGAGGGCGGGGCATTCACTGAGGACCCCCGAGGTCAGCCCTAGGCCCCGGCGGTCGCGCATGCGCCCTGGGCCTGTGCGGTCGGGGGGGGGGGGTTGAAGCCAAGCCCGCAGGGCTCCCGGAGCAGCCAGAGAAAGAAGGGCCCATGGAGAGGTAGGCGAGGTGGGCAGGGGGCGCCACCTTACTCTCCTCAGCTCCCTGAGGTAGAGAGAGACAGAGACAGAGACAGAGAGAGAGATCCCTGGCCTTTGAGTCTCTGCCTCCACCGCTGGCTGGTGCCAACTCACACGCCATCCCACTTCCACCCATCACCCCCACGCCTGCCCCGGGGCCAACCCCACCACACAGAGGCCTGTTCCTGCTCACCTCTGTGCCAGTCCCTTCCCGACCTGACCCCAGTGCAGGGGAGAAGATTCAGACAAGTCTTTCCTTGTCCCTCTGCATGACAAGAGACTTCCTCCCCTCTCCCATTCCACAGGCCCACCCGGGACATCCACCTTTGTCATTAGCTCAGGAGAGAATGCAAGATGAGAATCTCTGCTATTGTGTGGGGAGACTCAGTTTCCCGGGTTTCCCCCTTGGACACATGTTCTTGAGCTGGGTGTGATTTTCTCCAGACAACCCGTCTTGTTAAGGAATTGGCAGCCCTAAGAACCTGAAGAGAAAGGGCGGATGGGGATTCTCTCTCTGCCCCCGACAGCCCCGAGCTGGGTCGGTCCCTCAGACCTGGCCAGGGGCAGCTCATCCCCCGGCGCCCTTCCCAGGGGCATCCAAGGGCAGGCTCGGCGCCAGCCCCACCCCGCTCGCCACTGCCACGACCATCGTCCTCCCTCGGGGGGCCTGGGCAGGACAGGGACCCGGGTGTGGGAGGCCTGCAGGTCTCAAGTCTGGCACACCGTTTACCAGGCTGCTTCCTCCTCTGACGGGGGCCTAGCACACGCCCCAGGAGACTTGGCAGCCGCCCCCAGGGCTCTAGTCTCTGGAACTCGTCCCCTTGGAACGGGCCTGGCCCAGGTGCCAGGTTCGGATGGTCGGCCAGCCTCCTCTTGAGAAAGCAGGCAAGCCGAGCCAGGTTTGCAGTGGCCCTGGCGTGACACCTGCAACCTCAGGCAGAGGGCCTCACGCGTGCCCTCCATGGCGGATTTCTCCCCGGATCCGGGGCCTGGGCACTAGGAAGGCCGGGCCTCCCCGACTCCCGGCAGGAGGGGCTAGCCCAGTTGCGCCCTGGCCCCCAAAGCCTGCCGTGCCATCTGCCTGTCTCGGCTCTTCTGACTCCACAGAGCCTTTCCTACACCTTGGCTGCCTGCAGTGGCAAAGTGCAGGCGTGGGGTGAGGCTATGGCTTTGTCTTTCCAGGAAGAAAGGAACCCCTGGCCGAAGCAGCTGGCCCAGGCAGAGCCTTGAGCTTGCAGCCCAGTACGCCTGTGGTCATCAGTTCCAGAGCAATGTTTCCGAGGCAGGGAAGCGGCCTCCAAGCTGAGTGGGAGTGGGGGAGGGGAGGGAGCCAACAGCTGAAGCCGAGTCCAGAAGGGCGGCGATGGAACAGCTGCAGCTGGGTCAGAGCCTGGAGGGAGGGCGGGGCATTCACTGAGGACCCCCGAGGTCAGCCCTAGGCCCCGGCGGTCGCGCATGCGCCCTGGGCCTGTGCGGTCGGTGGGGGGGGGGGTTGAAGCCAAGCCCGCAGGGCTCCCGGAGCAGCCAGAGAAAGAAGGGCCCATGGAGAGGTAGGCGAGGTGGGCAGGGGGCGCCACCTTACTCTCCTCAGCTCCCTGAGGTAGAGAGAGACAGAGACAGAGACAGAGAGAGAGATCCCTGGCCTTTGAGTCTCTGCCTCCACCGCTGGCTGGTGCCAACTCACACGCCATCCCACTTCCACCCATCACCCCCACGCCTGCCCCGGGGCCAACCCCACCACACAGAGGCCTGTTCCTGCTCACCTCTGTGCCAGTCCCTTCCCGACCTGACCCCAGTGCAGGGGAGAAGATTCAGACAAGTCTTTCCTTGTCCCTCTGCATGACAAGAGACTTCCTCCCCTCTCCCATTCCACAGGCCCACCCGGGACATCCACCTTTGTCATTAGCTCAGGAGAGAATGCAAGATGAGAATCTCTGCTATTGTGTGGGGAGACTCAGTTTCCCGGGTTTCCCCCTTGGACACATGTTCTTGAGCTGGGTGTGATTTTCTCCAGACAACCCGTCTTGTTAAGGAATTGGCAGCCCTAAGAACCTGAAGAGAAAGGGCGGATGGGGATTCTCTCTCTGCCCCCGACAGCCCCGAGCTGGGTCGGTCCCTCAGACCTGGCCAGGGGCAGCTCATCCCCCGGCGCCCTTCCCAGGGGCATCCAAGGGCAGGCTCGGCGCCAGCCCCACCCCGCTCGCCACTGCCACGACCATCGTCCTCCCTCGGGGGGCCTGGGCAGGACAGGGACCCAGGTGTGGGAGGCCTGCAGGTCTCAAGTCTGGCACACCGTTTACCAGGCTGCTTCCTCCTCTGACGGGGGCCTAGCACACGCCCCAGGAGACTTGGCAGCCGCCCCCAGGGCTCTAGTCTCTGGAACTCGTCCCCTTGGAACGGGCCTGGCCCAGGTGCCAGGTTCGGATGGTCGGCCAGCCTCCTCTTGAGAAAGCAGGCAAGCCGAGCCAGGTTTGCAGTGGCCCTGGCGTGACACCTGCGACCTCAGGCAGAGGGCCTCACGCGTGCCCTCCATGGCGGATTTCTCCCCGGATCCGGGGCCTGGGCACTAGGAAGGCCGGGCCTCCCCGACTCCCGGCAGGAGGGGCTAGCCCAGTTGCGCCCTGGCCCCCAAAGCCTGCCGTGCCATCTGCCTGTCTCGGCTCTTCTGACTCCACAGAGCCTTTCCTACACCTTGGCTGCCTGCAGTGGCAAAGTGCAGGCGTGGGGTGAGGCTATGGCTTTGTCTTTCCAGGAAGAAAGGAACCCCTGGCCGAAGCAGCTGGCCCAGGCAGAGCCTTGAGCTTGCAGCCCAGTACGCCTGTGGTCATCAGTTCCAGAGCAATGTTTCCGAGGCAGGGAAGCGGCCTCCAAGCTGAGTGGGAGTGGGGGAGGGGAGGGAGCCAACAGCTGAAGCCGAGTCCAGAAGGGCGGCGATGGAACAGCTGCAGCTGGGTCAGAGCCTGGAGGGAGGGCGGGGCATTCACTGAGGACCCCCGAGGTCAGCCCTAGGCCCCGTCGGTCGCGCATGCGCCCTGGGCCTGTGCGGTCGGGGGGGGGGTTGAAGCCAAGCCCGCAGGGCTCCCGGAGCAGCCAGAGAAAGAAGGGCCCATGGAGAGGTAGGCGAGGTGGGCAGGGGGCGCCACCTTACTCTCCTCAGCTCCCTGAGGTAGAGAGAGACAGAGACAGAGACAGAGAGAGAGATCCCTGGCCTTTGAGTCTCTGCCTCCACCGCTGGCTGGTGCCAACTCACACGCCATCCCACTTCCACCCATCACCCCCACGCCTGCCCCGGGGCCAACCCCACCACACAGAGGCCTGTTCCTGCTCACCTCTGTGCCAGTCCCTTCCCGACCTGACCCCAGTGCAGGGGAGAAGATTCAGACAAGTCTTTCCTTGTCCCTCTGCATGACAAGAGACTTCCTCCCCTCTCCCATTCCACAGGCCCACCCGGGACATCCACCTTTGTCATTAGCTCAGGAGAGAATGCAAGATGAGAATCTCTGCTATTGTGTGGGGAGACTCAGTTTCCCGGGTTTCCCCCTTGGACACATGTTCTTGAGCTGGGTGTGATTTTCTCCAGACAACCCGTCTTGTTAAGGAATTGGCAGCCCTAAGAACCTGAAGAGAAAGGGCGGATGGGGATTCTCTCTCTGCCCCCGACAGCCCCGAGCTGGGTCGGTCCCTCAGACCTGGCCAGGGGCAGCTCATCCCCCGGCGCCCTTCCCAGGGGCATCCAAGGGCAGGCTCGGCGCCAGCCCCACCCCGCTCGCCACTGCCACGACCATCGTCCTCCCTCGGGGGGCCTGGGCAGGACAGGGACCCGGGTGTGGGAGGCCTGCAGGTCTCAAGTCTGGCACACCGTTTACCAGGCTGCTTCCTCCTCTGACGGGGGCCTAGCACACGCCCCAGGAGACTTGGCAGCCGCCCCCAGGGCTCTAGTCTCTGGAACTCGTCCCCTTGGAACGGGCCTGGCCCAGGTGCCAGGTTCGGATGGTCGGCCAGCCTCCTCTTGAGAAAGCAGGCAAGCCGAGCCAGGTTTGCAGTGGCCCTGGCGTGACACCTGCGACCTCAGGCAGAGGGCCTCACGCGTGCCCTCCATGGCGGATTTCTCCCCGGATCCGGGGCCTGGGCACTAGGAAGGCCGGGCCTCCCCGACTCCCGGCAGGAGGGGCTAGCCCAGTTGCGCCCTGGCCCCCAAAGCCTGCCGTGCCATCTGCCTGTCTCGGCTCTTCTGACTCCACAGAGCCTTTCCTACACCTTGGCTGCCTGCAGTGGCAAAGTGCAGGCGTGGGGTGAGGCTATGGCTTTGTCTTTCCAGGAAGAAAGGAACCCCTGGCCGAAGCAGCTGGCCCAGGCAGAGCCTTGAGCTTGCAGCCCAGTACGCCTGTGGTCATCAGTTCCAGAGCAATGTTTCCGAGGCAGGGAAGCGGCCTCCAAGCTGAGTGGGAGTGGGGGAGGGGAGGGAGCCAACAGCTGAAGCCGAGTCCAGAAGGGCGGCGATGGAACAGCTGCAGCTGGGTCAGAGCCTGGAGGGAGGGCGGGGCATTCACTGAGGACCCCCGAGGTCAGCCCTAGGCCCCGTCGGTCGCGCATGCGCCCTGGGCCTGTGCGGTCGGGGGGGGGGGGTTGAAGCCAAGCCCGCAGGGCTCCCGGAGCAGCCAGAGAAAGAAGGGCCCATGGAGAGGTAGGCGAGGTGGGCAGGGGGCGCCACCTTACTCTCCTCAGCTCCCTGAGGTAGAGAGAGACAGAGACAGAGACAGAGAGAGAGATCCCTGGCCTTTGAGTCTCTGCCTCCACCGCTGGCTGGTGCCAACTCACACGCCATCCCACTTCCACCCATCACCCCCACGCCTGCCCCGGGGCCAACCCCACCACACAGAGGCCTGTTCCTGCTCACCTCTGTGCCAGTCCCTTCCCGACCTGACCCCAGTGCAGGGGAGAAGATTCAGACAAGTCTTTCCTTGTCCCTCTGCATGACAAGAGACTTCCTCCCCTCTCCCATTCCACAGGCCCACCCGGGACATCCACCTTTGTCATTAGCTCAGGAGAGAATGCAAGACGAGAATCTCTGCTATTGTGTGGGGAGACTCAGTTTCCCGGGTTTCCCCCTTGGACACATGTTCTTGAGCTGGGTGTGATTTTCTCCAGACAACCCGTCTTGTTAAGGAATTGGCAGCCCTAAGAACCTGAAGAGAAAGGGCGGATGGGGATTCTCTCTCTGCCCCCGACAGCCCCGAGCTGGGTCGGTCCCTCAGACCTGGCCAGGGGCAGCTCATCCCCCGGCGCCCTTCCCAGGGGCATCCAAGGGCAGGCTCGGCGCCAGCCCCACCCCGCTCGCCACTGCCACGACCATCGTCCTCCCTCGGGGGGCCTGGGCAGGACAGGGACCCGGGTGTGGGAGGCCTGCAGGTCTCAAGTCTGGCACACCGTTTACCAGGCTGCTTCCTCCTCTGACGGGGGCCTAGCACACGCCCCAGGAGACTTGGCAGCCGCCCCCAGGGCTCTAGTCTCTGGAACTCGTCCCCTTGGAACGGGCCTGGCCCAGGTGCCAGGTTCGGATGGTCGGCCAGCCTCCTCTTGAGAAAGCAGGCAAGCCGAGCCAGGTTTGCAGTGGCCCTGGCGTGACACCTGCGACCTCAGGCAGAGGGCCTCACGCGTGCCCTCCATGGCGGATTTCTCCCCGGATCCGGGGCCTGGGCACTAGGAAGGCCGGGCCTCCCCGACTCCCGGCAGGAGGGGCTAGCCCAGTTGCGCCCTGGCCCCCAAAGCCTGCCGTGCCATCTGCCTGTCTCGGCTCTTCTGACTCCACAGAGCCTTTCCTACACCTTGGCTGCCTGCAGTGGCAAAGTGCAGGCGTGGGGTGAGGCTATGGCTTTGTCTTTCCAGGAAGAAAGGAACCCCTGGCCGAAGCAGCTGGCCCAGGCAGAGCCTTGAGCTTGCAGCCCAGTACGCCTGTGGTCATCAGTTCCAGAGCAATGTTTCCGAGGCAGGGAAGCGGCCTCCAAGCTGAGTGGGAGTGGGGGAGGGGAGGGAGCCAACAGCTGAAGCCGAGTCCAGAAGGGCGGCGATGGAACAGCTGCAGCTGGGTCAGAGCCTGGAGGGAGGGCGGGGCATTCACTGAGGACCCCCGAGGTCAGCCCTAGGCCCCGGCGGTCGCGCATGCGCCCTGGGCCTGTGCGGTCGGGGGGGGGGGGGGGGGGTTGAAGCCAAGCCCGCAGGGCTCCCGGAGCAGCCAGAGAAAGAAGGGCCCATGGAGAGGTAGGCGAGGTGGGCAGGGGGCGCCACCTTACTCTCCTCAGCTCCCTGAGGTAGAGAGAGACAGAGACAGAGACAGAGAGAGAGATCCCTGGCCTTTGAGTCTCTGCCTCCACCGCTGGCTGGTGCCAACTCACACGCCATCCCACTTCCACCCATCACCCCCACGCCTGCCCCGGGGCCAACCCCACCACACAGAGGCCTGTTCCTGCTCACCTCTGTGCCAGTCCCTTCCCGACCTGACCCCAGTGCAGGGGAGAAGATTCAGACAAGTCTTTCCTTGTCCCTCTGCATGACAAGAGACTTCCTCCCCTCTCCCATTCCACAGGCCCACCCGGGACATCCACCTTTGTCATTAGCTCAGGAGAGAATGCAAGATGAGAATCTCTGCTATTGTGTGGGGAGACTCAGTTTCCCGGGTTTCCCCCTTGGACACATGTTCTTGAGCTGGGTGTGATTTTCTCCAGACAACCCGTCTTGTTAAGGAATTGGCAGCCCTAAGAACCTGAAGAGAAAGGGCGGATGGGGATTCTCTCTCTGCCCCCGACAGCCCCGAGCTGGGTCGGTCCCTCAGACCTGGCCAGGGGCAGCTCATCCCCCGGCGCCCTTCCCAGGGGCATCCAAGGGCAGGCTCGGCGCCAGCCCCACCCCGCTCGCCACTGCCACGACCATCGTCCTCCCTCGGGGGGCCTGGGCAGGACAGGGACCCGGGTGTGGGAGGCCTGCAGGTCTCAAGTCTGGCACACCGTTTACCAGGCTGCTTCCTCCTCTGACGGGGGCCTAGCACACGCCCCAGGAGACTTGGCAGCCGCCCCCAGGGCTCTAGTCTCTGGAACTCGTCCCCTTGGAACGGGCCTGGCCCAGGTGCCAGGTTCGGATGGTCGGCCAGCCTCCTCTTGAGAAAGCAGGCAAGCCGAGCCAGGTTTGCAGTGGCCCTGGCGTGACACCTGCAACCTCAGGCAGAGGGCCTCACGCGTGCCCTCCATGGCGGATTTCTCCCCGGATCCGGGGCCTGGGCACTAGGAAGGCCGGGCCTCCCCGACTCCCGGCAGGAGGGGCTAGCCCAGTTGCGCCCTGGCCCCCAAAGCCTGCCGTGCCATCTGCCTGTCTCGGCTCTTCTGACTCCACAGAGCCTTTCCTACACCTTGGCTGCCTGCAGTGGCAAAGTGCAGGCGTGGGGTGAGGCTATGGCTTTGTCTTTCCAGGAAGAAAGGAACCCCTGGCCGAAGCAGCTGGCCCAGGCAGAGCCTTGAGCTTGCAGCCCAGTACGCCTGTGGTCATCAGTTCCAGAGCAATGTTTCCGAGGCAGGGAAGCGGCCTCCAAGCTGAGTGGGAGTGGGGGAGGGGAGGGAGCCAACAGCTGAAGCCGAGTCCAGAAGGGCGGCGATGGAACAGCTGCAGCTGGGTCAGAGCCTGGAGGGAGGGCGGGGCATTCACTGAGGACCCCCGAGGTCAGCCCTAGGCCCCGGCGGTCGCGCATGCGCCCTGGGCCTGTGCGGTCGGTGGGGGGGGGGGTTGAAGCCAAGCCCGCAGGGCTCCCGGAGCAGCCAGAGAAAGAAGGGCCCATGGAGAGGTAGGCGAGGTGGGCAGGGGGCGCCACCTTACTCTCCTCAGCTCCCTGAGGTAGAGAGAGACAGAGACAGAGACAGAGAGAGAGATCCCTGGCCTTTGAGTCTCTGCCTCCACCGCTGGCTGGTGCCAACTCACACGCCATCCCACTTCCACCCATCACCCCCACGCCTGCCCCGGGGCCAACCCCACCACACAGAGGCCTGTTCCTGCTCACCTCTGTGCCAGTCCCTTCCCGACCTGACCCCAGTGCAGGGGAGAAGATTCAGACAAGTCTTTCCTTGTCCCTCTGCATGACAAGAGACTTCCTCCCCTCTCCCATTCCACAGGCCCACCCGGGACATCCACCTTTGTCATTAGCTCAGGAGAGAATGCAAGATGAGAATCTCTGCTATTGTGTGGGGAGACTCAGTTTCCCGGGTTTCCCCCTTGGACACATGTTCTTGAGCTGGGTGTGATTTTCTCCAGACAACCCGTCTTGTTAAGGAATTGGCAGCCCTAAGAACCTGAAGAGAAAGGGCGGATGGGGATTCTCTCTCTGCCCCCGACAGCCCCGAGCTGGGTCGGTCCCTCAGACCTGGCCAGGGGCAGCTCATCCCCCGGCGCCCTTCCCAGGGGCATCCAAGGGCAGGCTCGGCGCCAGCCCCACCCCGCTCGCCACTGCCACGACCATCGTCCTCCCTCGGGGGGCCTGGGCAGGACAGGGACCCAGGTGTGGGAGGCCTGCAGGTCTCAAGTCTGGCACACCGTTTACCAGGCTGCTTCCTCCTCTGACGGGGGCCTAGCACACGCCCCAGGAGACTTGGCAGCCGCCCCCAGGGCTCTAGTCTCTGGAACTCGTCCCCTTGGAACGGGCCTGGCCCAGGTGCCAGGTTCGGATGGTCGGCCAGCCTCCTCTTGAGAAAGCAGGCAAGCCGAGCCAGGTTTGCAGTGGCCCTGGCGTGACACCTGCGACCTCAGGCAGAGGGCCTCACGCGTGCCCTCCATGGCGGATTTCTCCCCGGATCCGGGGCCTGGGCACTAGGAAGGCCGGGCCTCCCCGACTCCCGGCAGGAGGGGCTAGCCCAGTTGCGCCCTGGCCCCCAAAGCCTGCCGTGCCATCTGCCTGTCTCGGCTCTTCTGACTCCACAGAGCCTTTCCTACACCTTGGCTGCCTGCAGTGGCAAAGTGCAGGCGTGGGGTGAGGCTATGGCTTTGTCTTTCCAGGAAGAAAGGAACCCCTGGCCGAAGCAGCTGGCCCAGGCAGAGCCTTGAGCTTGCAGCCCAGTACGCCTGTGGTCATCAGTTCCAGAGCAATGTTTCCGAGGCAGGGAAGCGGCCTCCAAGCTGAGTGGGAGTGGGGGAGGGGAGGGAGCCAACAGCTGAAGCCGAGTCCAGAAGGGCGGCGATGGAACAGCTGCAGCTGGGTCAGAGCCTGGAGGGAGGGCGGGGCATTCACTGAGGACCCCCGAGGTCAGCCCTAGGCCCCGTCGGTCGCGCATGCGCCCTGGGCCTGTGCGGTCGGGGGGGGGGTTGAAGCCAAGCCCGCAGGGCTCCCGGAGCAGCCAGAGAAAGAAGGGCCCATGGAGAGGTAGGCGAGGTGGGCAGGGGGCGCCACCTTACTCTCCTCAGCTCCCTGAGGTAGAGAGAGACAGAGACAGAGACAGAGAGAGAGATCCCTGGCCTTTGAGTCTCTGCCTCCACCGCTGGCTGGTGCCAACTCACACGCCATCCCACTTCCACCCATCACCCCCACGCCTGCCCCGGGGCCAACCCCACCACACAGAGGCCTGTTCCTGCTCACCTCTGTGCCAGTCCCTTCCCGACCTGACCCCAGTGCAGGGGAGAAGATTCAGACAAGTCTTTCCTTGTCCCTCTGCATGACAAGAGACTTCCTCCCCTCTCCCATTCCACAGGCCCACCCGGGACATCCACCTTTGTCATTAGCTCAGGAGAGAATGCAAGATGAGAATCTCTGCTATTGTGTGGGGAGACTCAGTTTCCCGGGTTTCCCCCTTGGACACATGTTCTTGAGCTGGGTGTGATTTTCTCCAGACAACCCGTCTTGTTAAGGAATTGGCAGCCCTAAGAACCTGAAGAGAAAGGGCGGATGGGGATTCTCTCTCTGCCCCCGACAGCCCCGAGCTGGGTCGGTACCTCAGACCTGGCCAGGGGCAGCTCATCCCCCGGCGCCCTTCCCAGGGGCATCCAAGGGCAGGCTCGGCGCCAGCCCCACCCCGCTCGCCACTGCCACGACCATCGTCCTCCCTCGGGGGGCCTGGGCAGGACAGGGACCCGGGTGTGGGAGGCCTGCAGGTCTCAAGTCTGGCACACCGTTTACCAGGCTGCTTCCTCCTCTGACGGGGGCCTAGCACACGCCCCAGGAGACTTGGCAGCCGCCCCCAGGGCTCTAGTCTCTGGAACTCGTCCCCTTGGAACGGGCCTGGCCCAGGTGCCAGGTTCGGATGGTCGGCCAGCCTCCTCTTGAGAAAGCAGGCAAGCCGAGCCAGGTTTGCAGTGGCCCTGGCGTGACACCTGCAACCTCAGGCAGAGGGCCTCACGCGTGCCCTCCATGGCGGATTTCTCCCCGGATCCGGGGCCTGGGCACTAGGAAGGCCGGGCCTCCCCGACTCCCGGCAGGAGGGGCTAGCCCAGTTGCGCCCTGGCCCCCAAAGCCTGCCGTGCCATCTGCCTGTCTCGGCTCTTCTGACTCCACAGAGCCTTTCCTACACCTTGGCTGCCTGCAGTGGCAAAGTGCAGGCGTGGGGTGAGGCTATGGCTTTGTCTTTCCAGGAAGAAAGGAACCCCTGGCCGAAGCAGCTGGCCCAGGCAGAGCCTTGAGCTTGCAGCCCAGTACGCCTGTGGTCATCAGTTCCAGAGCAATGTTTCCGAGGCAGGGAAGCGGCCTCCAAGCTGAGTGGGAGTGGGGGAGGGGAGGGAGCCAACAGCTGAAGCCGAGTCCAGAAGGGCGGCGATGGAACAGCTGCAGCTGGGTCAGAGCCTGGAGGGAGGGCGGGGCATTCACTGAGGACCCCCGAGGTCAGCCCTAGGCCCCGGCGGTCGCGCATGCGCCCTGGGCCTGTGCGGTCGGTGGGGGGGGGGGTTGAAGCCAAGCCCGCAGGGCTCCCGGAGCAGCCAGAGAAAGAAGGGCCCATGGAGAGGTAGGCGAGGTGGGCAGGGGGCGCCACCTTACTCTCCTCAGCTCCCTGAGGTAGAGAGAGACAGAGACAGAGACAGAGAGAGAGATCCCTGGCCTTTGAGTCTCTGCCTCCACCGCTGGCTGGTGCCAACTCACACGCCATCCCACTTCCACCCATCACCCCCACGCCTGCCCCGGGGCCAACCCCACCACACAGAGGCCTGTTCCTGCTCACCTCTGTGCCAGTCCCTTCCCGACCTGACCCCAGTGCAGGGGAGAAGATTCAGACAAGTCTTTCCTTGTCCCTCTGCATGACAAGAGACTTCCTCCCCTCTCCCATTCCACAGGCCCACCCGGGACATCCACCTTTGTCATTAGCTCAGGAGAGAATGCAAGATGAGAATCTCTGCTATTGTGTGGGGAGACTCAGTTTCCCGGGTTTCCCCCTTGGACACATGTTCTTGAGCTGGGTGTGATTTTCTCCAGACAACCCGTCTTGTTAAGGAATTGGCAGCCCTAAGAACCTGAAGAGAAAGGGCGGATGGGGATTCTCTCTCTGCCCCCGACAGCCCCGAGCTGGGTCGGTCCCTCAGACCTGGCCAGGGGCAGCTCATCCCCCGGCGCCCTTCCCAGGGGCATCCAAGGGCAGGCTCGGCGCCAGCCCCACCCCGCTCGCCACTGCCACGACCATCGTCCTCCCTCGGGGGGCCTGGGCAGGACAGGGACCCGGGTGTGGGAGGCCTGCAGGTCTCAAGTCTGGCACACCGTTTACCAGGCTGCTTCCTCCTCTGACGGGGGCCTAGCACACGCCCCAGGAGACTTGGCAGCCGCCCCCAGGGCTCTAGTCTCTGGAACTCGTCCCCTTGGAACGGGCCTGGCCCAGGTGCCAGGTTCGGATGGTCGGCCAGCCTCCTCTTGAGAAAGCAGGCAAGCCGAGCCAGGTTTGCAGTGGCCCTGGCGTGACACCTGCGACCTCAGGCAGAGGGCCTCACGCGTGCCCTCCATGGCGGATTTCTCCCCGGATCCGGGGCCTGGGCACTAGGAAGGCCGGGCCTCCCCGACTCCCGGCAGGAGGGGCTAGCCCAGTTGCGCCCTGGCCCCCAAAGCCTGCCGTGCCATCTGCCTGTCTCGGCTCTTCTGACTCCACAGAGCCTTTCCTACACCTTGGCTGCCTGCAGTGGCAAAGTGCAGGCGTGGGGTGAGGCTATGGCTTTGTCTTTCCAGGAAGAAAGGAACCCCTGGCCGAAGCAGCTGGCCCAGGCAGAGCCTTGAGCTTGCAGCCCAGTACGCCTGTGGTCATCAGTTCCAGAGCAATGTTTCCGAGGCAGGGAAGCGGCCTCCAAGCTGAGTGGGAGTGGGGGAGGGGAGGGAGCCAACAGCTGAAGCCGAGTCCAGAAGGGCGGCGATGGAACAGCTGCAGCTGGGTCAGAGCCTGGAGGGAGGGCGGGGCATTCACTGAGGACCCCCGAGGTCAGCCCTAGGCCCCGGCGGTCGCGCATGCGCCCTGGGCCTGTGCGGTCGGGGGGGGGGGTGGTTGAAGCCAAGCCCGCAGGGCTCCCGGAGCAGCCAGAGAAAGAAGGGCCCATGGAGAGGTAGGCGAGGTGGGCAGGGGGCGCCACCTTACTCTCCTCAGCTCCCTGAGGTAGAGAGAGACAGAGACAGAGACAGAGAGAGAGATCCCTGGCCTTTGAGTCTCTGCCTCCACCGCTGGCTGGTGCCAACTCACACGCCATCCCACTTCCACCCATCACCCCCACGCCTGCCCCGGGGCCAACCCCACCACACAGAGGCCTGTTCCTGCTCACCTCTGTGCCAGTCCCTTCCCGACCTGACCCCAGTGCAGGGGAGAAGATTCAGACAAGTCTTTCCTTGTCCCTCTGCATGACAAGAGACTTCCTCCCCTCTCCCATTCCACAGGCCCACCCGGGACATCCACCTTTGTCATTAGCTCAGGAGAGAATGCAAGACGAGAATCTCTGCTATTGTGTGGGGAGACTCAGTTTCCCGGGTTTCCCCCTTGGACACATGTTCTTGAGCTGGGTGTGATTTTCTCCAGACAACCCGTCTTGTTAAGGAATTGGCAGCCCTAAGAACCTGAAGAGAAAGGGCGGATGGGGATTCTCTCTCTGCCCCCGACAGCCCCGAGCTGGGTCGGTCCCTCAGACCTGGCCAGGGGCAGCTCATCCCCCGGCGCCCTTCCCAGGGGCATCCAAGGGCAGGCTCGGCGCCAGCCCCACCCCGCTCGCCACTGCCACGACCATCGTCCTCCCTCGGGGGGCCTGGGCAGGACAGGGACCCGGGTGTGGGAGGCCTGCAGGTCTCAAGTCTGGCACACCGTTTACCAGGCTGCTTCCTCCTCTGACGGGGGCCTAGCACACGCCCCAGGAGACTTGGCAGCCGCCCCCAGGGCTCTAGTCTCTGGAACTCGTCCCCTTGGAACGGGCCTGGCCCAGGTGCCAGGTTCGGATGGTCGGCCAGCCTCCTCTTGAGAAAGCAGGCAAGCCGAGCCAGGTTTGCAGTGGCCCTGGCGTGACACCTGCGACCTCAGGCAGAGGGCCTCACGCGTGCCCTCCATGGCGGATTTCTCCCCGGATCCGGGGCCTGGGCACTAGGAAGGCCGGGCCTCCCCGACTCCCGGCAGGAGGGGCTAGCCCAGTTGCGCCCTGGCCCCCAAAGCCTGCCGTGCCATCTGCCTGTCTCGGCTCTTCTGACTCCACAGAGCCTTTCCTACACCTTGGCTGCCTGCAGTGGCAAAGTGCAGGCGTGGGGTGAGGCTATGGCTTTGTCTTTCCAGGAAGAAAGGAACCCCTGGCCGAAGCAGCTGGCCCAGGCAGAGCCTTGAGCTTGCAGCCCAGTACGCCTGTGGTCATCAGTTCCAGAGCAATGTTTCCGAGGCAGGGAAGCGGCCTCCAAGCTGAGTGGGAGTGGGGGAGGGGAGGGAGCCAACAGCTGAAGCCGAGTCCAGAAGGGCGGCGATGGAACAGCTGCAGCTGGGTCAGAGCCTGGAGGGAGGGCGGGGCATTCACTGAGGACCCCCGAGGTCAGCCCTAGGCCCCGGCGGTCGCGCATGCGCCCTGGGCCTGTGCGGTCGGGGGGGGGGGGGGGGTTGAAGCCAAGCCCGCAGGGCTCCCGGAGCAGCCAGAGAAAGAAGGGCCCATGGAGAGGTAGGCGAGGTGGGCAGGGGGCGCCACCTTACTCTCCTCAGCTCCCTGAGGTAGAGAGAGACAGAGACAGAGACAGAGAGAGAGATCCCTGGCCTTTGAGTCTCTGCCTCCACCGCTGGCTGGTGCCAACTCACACGCCATCCCACTTCCACCCATCACCCCCACGCCTGCCCCGGGGCCAACCCCACCACACAGAGGCCTGTTCCTGCTCACCTCTGTGCCAGTCCCTTCCCGACCTGACCCCAGTGCAGGGGAGAAGATTCAGACAAGTCTTTCCTTGTCCCTCTGCATGACAAGAGACTTCCTCCCCTCTCCCATTCCACAGGCCCACCCGGGACATCCACCTTTGTCATTAGCTCAGGAGAGAATGCAAGATGAGAATCTCTGCTATTGTGTGGGGAGACTCAGTTTCCCGGGTTTCCCCCTTGGACACATGTTCTTGAGCTGGGTGTGATTTTCTCCAGACAACCCGTCTTGTTAAGGAATTGGCAGCCCTAAGAACCTGAAGAGAAAGGGCGGATGGGGATTCTCTCTCTGCCCCCGACAGCCCCGAGCTGGGTCGGTCCCTCAGACCTGGCCAGGGGCAGCTCATCCCCCGGCGCCCTTCCCAGGGGCATCCAAGGGCAGGCTCGGCGCCAGCCCCACCCCGCTCGCCACTGCCACGACCATCGTCCTCCCTCGGGGGGCCTGGGCAGGACAGGGACCCAGGTGTGGGAGGCCTGCAGGTCTCAAGTCTGGCACACCGTTTACCAGGCTGCTTCCTCCTCTGACGGGGGCCTAGCACACGCCCCAGGAGACTTGGCAGCCGCCCCCAGGGCTCTAGTCTCTGGAACTCGTCCCCTTGGAACGGGCCTGGCCCAGGTGCCAGGTTCGGATGGTCGGCCAGCCTCCTCTTGAGAAAGCAGGCAAGCCGAGCCAGGTTTGCAGTGGCCCTGGCGTGACACCTGCGACCTCAGGCAGAGGGCCTCACGCGTGCCCTCCATGGCGGATTTCTCCCCGGATCCGGGGCCTGGGCACTAGGAAGGCCGGGCCTCCCCGACTCCCGGCAGGAGGGGCTAGCCCAGTTGCGCCCTGGCCCCCAAAGCCTGCCGTGCCATCTGCCTGTCTCGGCTCTTCTGACTCCACAGAGCCTTTCCTACACCTTGGCTGCCTGCAGTGGCAAAGTGCAGGCGTGGGGTGAGGCTATGGCTTTGTCTTTCCAGGAAGAAAGGAACCCCTGGCCGAAGCAGCTGGCCCAGGCAGAGCCTTGAGCTTGCAGCCCAGTACGCCTGTGGTCATCAGTTCCAGAGCAATGTTTCCGAGGCAGGGAAGCGGCCTCCAAGCTGAGTGGGAGTGGGGGAGGGGAGGGAGCCAACAGCTGAAGCCGAGTCCAGAAGGGCGGCGATGGAACAGCTGCAGCTGGGTCAGAGCCTGGAGGGAGGGCGGGGCATTCACTGAGGACCCCCGAGGTCAGCCCTAGGCCCCGGCGGTCGCGCATGCGCCCTGGGCCTGTGCGGTCGGGGGGGGGGGGTTGAAGCCAAGCCCGCAGGGCTCCCGGAGCAGCCAGAGAAAGAAGGGCCCATGGAGAGGTAGGCGAGGTGGGCAGGGGGCGCCACCTTACTCTCCTCAGCTCCCTGAGGTAGAGAGAGACAGAGACAGAGACAGAGAGAGAGATCCCTGGCCTTTGAGTCTCTGCCTCCACCGCTGGCTGGTGCCAACTCACACGCCATCCCACTTCCACCCATCACCCCCACGCCTGCCCCGGGGCCAACCCCACCACACAGAGGCCTGTTCCTGCTCACCTCTGTGCCAGTCCCTTCCCGACCTGACCCCAGTGCAGGGGAGAAGATTCAGACAAGTCTTTCCTTGTCCCTCTGCATGACAAGAGACTTCCTCCCCTCTCCCATTCCACAGGCCCACCCGGGACATCCACCTTTGTCATTAGCTCAGGAGAGAATGCAAGATGAGAATCTCTGCTATTGTGTGGGGAGACTCAGTTTCCCGGGTTTCCCCCTTGGACACATGTTCTTGAGCTGGGTGTGATTTTCTCCAGACAACCCGTCTTGTTAAGGAATTGGCAGCCCTAAGAACCTGAAGAGAAAGGGCGGATGGGGATTCTCTCTCTGCCCCCGACAGCCCCGAGCTGGGTCGGTCCCTCAGACCTGGCCAGGGGCAGCTCATCCCCCGGCGCCCTTCCCAGGGGCATCCAAGGGCAGGCTCGGCGCCAGCCCCACCCCGCTCGCCACTGCCACGACCATCGTCCTCCCTCGGGGGGCCTGGGCAGGACAGGGACCCGGGTGTGGGAGGCCTGCAGGTCTCAAGTCTGGCACACCGTTTACCAGGCTGCTTCCTCCTCTGACGGGGGCCTAGCACACGCCCCAGGAGACTTGGCAGCCGCCCCCAGGGCTCTAGTCTCTGGAACTCGTCCCCTTGGAACGGGCCTGGCCCAGGTGCCAGGTTCGGATGGTCGGCCAGCCTCCTCTTGAGAAAGCAGGCAAGCCGAGCCAGGTTTGCAGTGGCCCTGGCGTGACACCTGCAACCTCAGGCAGAGGGCCTCACGCGTGCCCTCCATGGCGGATTTCTCCCCGGATCCGGGGCCTGGGCACTAGGAAGGCCGGGCCTCCCCGACTCCCGGCAGGAGGGGCTAGCCCAGTTGCGCCCTGGCCCCCAAAGCCTGCCGTGCCATCTGCCTGTCTCGGCTCTTCTGACTCCACAGAGCCTTTCCTACACCTTGGCTGCCTGCAGTGGCAAAGTGCAGGCGTGGGGTGAGGCTATGGCTTTGTCTTTCCAGGAAGAAAGGAACCCCTGGCCGAAGCAGCTGGCCCAGGCAGAGCCTTGAGCTTGCAGCCCAGTACGCCTGTGGTCATCAGTTCCAGAGCAATGTTTCCGAGGCAGGGAAGCGGCCTCCAAGCTGAGTGGGAGTGGGGGAGGGGAGGGAGCCAACAGCTGAAGCCGAGTCCAGAAGGGCGGCGATGGAACAGCTGCAGCTGGGTCAGAGCCTGGAGGGAGGGCGGGGCATTCACTGAGGACCCCCGAGGTCAGCCCTAGGCCCCGGCGGTCGCGCATGCGCCCTGGGCCTGTGCGGTCGGTGGGGGGGGGGGTTGAAGCCAAGCCCGCAGGGCTCCCGGAGCAGCCAGAGAAAGAAGGGCCCATGGAGAGGTAGGCGAGGTGGGCAGGGGGCGCCACCTTACTCTCCTCAGCTCCCTGAGGTAGAGAGAGACAGAGACAGAGACAGAGAGAGAGATCCCTGGCCTTTGAGTCTCTGCCTCCACCGCTGGCTGGTGCCAACTCACACGCCATCCCACTTCCACCCATCACCCCCACGCCTGCCCCGGGGCCAACCCCACCACACAGAGGCCTGTTCCTGCTCACCTCTGTGCCAGTCCCTTCCCGACCTGACCCCAGTGCAGGGGAGAAGATTCAGACAAGTCTTTCCTTGTCCCTCTGCATGACAAGAGACTTCCTCCCCTCTCCCATTCCACAGGCCCACCCGGGACATCCACCTTTGTCATTAGCTCAGGAGAGAATGCAAGATGAGAATCTCTGCTATTGTGTGGGGAGACTCAGTTTCCCGGGTTTCCCCCTTGGACACATGTTCTTGAGCTGGGTGTGATTTTCTCCAGACAACCCGTCTTGTTAAGGAATTGGCAGCCCTAAGAACCTGAAGAGAAAGGGCGGATGGGGATTCTCTCTCTGCCCCCGACAGCCCCGAGCTGGGTCGGTCCCTCAGACCTGGCCAGGGGCAGCTCATCCCCCGGCGCCCTTCCCAGGGGCATCCAAGGGCAGGCTCGGCGCCAGCCCCACCCCGCTCGCCACTGCCACGACCATCGTCCTCCCTCGGGGGGCCTGGGCAGGACAGGGACCCGGGTGTGGGAGGCCTGCAGGTCTCAAGTCTGGCACACCGTTTACCAGGCTGCTTCCTCCTCTGACGGGGGCCTAGCACACGCCCCAGGAGACTTGGCAGCCGCCCCCAGGGCTCTAGTCTCTGGAACTCGTCCCCTTGGAACGGGCCTGGCCCAGGTGCCAGGTTCGGATGGTCGGCCAGCCTCCTCTTGAGAAAGCAGGCAAGCCGAGCCAGGTTTGCAGTGGCCCTGGCGTGACACCTGCGACCTCAGGCAGAGGGCCTCACGCGTGCCCTCCATGGCGGATTTCTCCCCGGATCCGGGGCCTGGGCACTAGGAAGGCCGGGCCTCCCCGACTCCCGGCAGGAGGGGCTAGCCCAGTTGCGCCCTGGCCCCCAAAGCCTGCCGTGCCATCTGCCTGTCTCGGCTCTTCTGACTCCACAGAGCCTTTCCTACACCTTGGCTGCCTGCAGTGGCAAAGTGCAGGCGTGGGGTGAGGCTATGGCTTTGTCTTTCCAGGAAGAAAGGAACCCCTGGCCGAAGCAGCTGGCCCAGGCAGAGCCTTGAGCTTGCAGCCCAGTACGCCTGTGGTCATCAGTTCCAGAGCAATGTTTCCGAGGCAGGGAAGCGGCCTCCAAGCTGAGTGGGAGTGGGGGAGGGGAGGGAGCCAACAGCTGAAGCCGAGTCCAGAAGGGCGGCGATGGAACAGCTGCAGCTGGGTCAGAGCCTGGAGGGAGGGCGGGGCATTCACTGAGGACCCCCGAGGTCAGCCCTAGGCCCCGGCGGTCGCGCATGCGCCCTGGGCCTGTGCGGTCGGGGGGGGGGGGGGTTGAAGCCAAGCCCGCAGGGCTCCCGGAGCAGCCAGAGAAAGAAGGGCCCATGGAGAGGTAGGCGAGGTGGGCAGGGGGCGCCACCTTACTCTCCTCAGCTCCCTGAGGTAGAGAGAGACAGAGACAGAGACAGAGAGAGAGATCCCTGGCCTTTGAGTCTCTGCCTCCACCGCTGGCTGGTGCCAACTCACACGCCATCCCACTTCCACCCATCACCCCCACGCCTGCCCCGGGGCCAACCCCACCACACAGAGGCCTGTTCCTGCTCACCTCTGTGCCAGTCCCTTCCCGACCTGACCCCAGTGCAGGGGAGAAGATTCAGACAAGTCTTTCCTTGTCCCTCTGCATGACAAGAGACTTCCTCCCCTCTCCCATTCCACAGGCCCACCCGGGACATCCACCTTTGTCATTAGCTCAGGAGAGAATGCAAGATGAGAATCTCTGCTATTGTGTGGGGAGACTCAGTTTCCCGGGTTTCCCCCTTGGACACATGTTCTTGAGCTGGGTGTGATTTTCTCCAGACAACCCGTCTTGTTAAGGAATTGGCAGCCCTAAGAACCTGAAGAGAAAGGGCGGATGGGGATTCTCTCTCTGCCCCCGACAGCCCCGAGCTGGGTCGGTCCCTCAGACCTGGCCAGGGGCAGCTCATCCCCCGGCGCCCTTCCCAGGGGCATCCAAGGGCAGGCTCGGCGCCAGCCCCACCCCGCTCGCCACTGCCACGACCATCGTCCTCCCTCGGGGGGCCTGGGCAGGACAGGGACCCGGGTGTGGGAGGCCTGCAGGTCTCAAGTCTGGCACACCGTTTACCAGGCTGCTTCCTCCTCTGACGGGGGCCTAGCACACGCCCCAGGAGACTTGGCAGCCGCCCCCAGGGCTCTAGTCTCTGGAACTCGTCCCCTTGGAACGGGCCTGGCCCAGGTGCCAGGTTCGGATGGTCGGCCAGCCTCCTCTTGAGAAAGCAGGCAAGCCGAGCCAGGTTTGCAGTGGCCCTGGCGTGACACCTGCGACCTCAGGCAGAGGGCCCCACGCGTGCCCTCCATGGCGGATTTCTCCCCGGATCCGGGGCCTGGGCACTAGGAAGGCCGGGCCTCCCCGACTCCCGGCAGGAGGGGCTAGCCCAGTTGCGCCCTGGCCCCCAAAGCCTGCCGTGCCATCTGCCTGTCTCGGCTCTTCTGACTCCACAGAGCCTTTCCTACACCTTGGCTGCCTGCAGTGGCAAAGTGCAGGCGTGGGGTGAGGCTATGGCTTTGTCTTTCCAGGAAGAAAGGAACCCCTGGCCGAAGCAGCTGGCCCAGGCAGAGCCTTGAGCTTGCAGCCCAGTACGCCTGTGGTCATCAGTTCCAGAGCAATGTTTCCGAGGCAGGGAAGCGGCCTCCAAGCTGAGTGGGAGTGGGGGAGGGGAGGGAGCCAACAGCTGAAGCCGAGTCCAGAAGGGCGGCGATGGAACAGCTGCAGCTGGGTCAGAGCCTGGAGGGAGGGCGGGGCATTCACTGAGGACCCCCGAGGTCAGCCCTAGGCCCCGGCGGTCGCGCATGCGCCCTGGGCCTGTGCGGTCGGTGGGGGGGGGGGTTGAAGCCAAGCCCGCAGGGCTCCCGGAGCAGCCAGAGAAAGAAGGGCCCATGGAGAGGTAGGCGAGGTGGGCAGGGGGCGCCACCTTACTCTCCTCAGCTCCCTGAGGTAGAGAGAGACAGAGACAGAGACAGAGAGAGAGATCCCTGGCCTTTGAGTCTCTGCCTCCACCGCTGGCTGGTGCCAACTCACACGCCATCCCACTTCCACCCATCACCCCCACGCCTGCCCCGGGGCCAACCCCACCACACAGAGGCCTGTTCCTGCTCACCTCTGTGCCAGTCCCTTCCCGACCTGACCCCAGTGCAGGGGAGAAGATTCAGACAAGTCTTTCCTTGTCCCTCTGCATGACAAGAGACTTCCTCCCCTCTCCCATTCCACAGGCCCACCCGGGACATCCACCTTTGTCATTAGCTCAGGAGAGAATGCAAGATGAGAATCTCTGCTATTGTGTGGGGAGACTCAGTTTCCCGGGTTTCCCCCTTGGACACATGTTCTTGAGCTGGGTGTGATTTTCTCCAGACAACCCGTCTTGTTAAGGAATTGGCAGCCCTAAGAACCTGAAGAGAAAGGGCGGATGGGGATTCTCTCTCTGCCCCCGACAGCCCCGAGCTGGGTCGGTCCCTCAGACCTGGCCAGGGGCAGCTCATCCCCCGGCGCCCTTCCCAGGGGCATCCAAGGGCAGGCTCGGCGCCAGCCCCACCCCGCTCGCCACTGCCACGACCATCGTCCTCCCTCGGGGGGCCTGGGCAGGACAGGGACCCGGGTGTGGGAGGCCTGCAGGTCTCAAGTCTGGCACACCGTTTACCAGGCTGCTTCCTCCTCTGACGGGGGCCTAGCACACGCCCCAGGAGACTTGGCAGCCGCCCCCAGGGCTCTAGTCTCTGGAACTCGTCCCCTTGGAACGGGCCTGGCCCAGGTGCCAGGTTCGGATGGTCGGCCAGCCTCCTCTTGAGAAAGCAGGCAAGCCGAGCCAGGTTTGCAGTGGCCCTGGCGTGACACCTGCGACCTCAGGCAGAGGGCCTCACGCGTGCCCTCCATGGCGGATTTCTCCCCGGATCCGGGGCCTGGGCACTAGGAAGGCCGGGCCTCCCCGACTCCCGGCAGGAGGGGCTAGCCCAGTTGCGCCCTGGCCCCCAAAGCCTGCCGTGCCATCTGCCTGTCTCGGCTCTTCTGACTCCACAGAGCCTTTCCTACACCTTGGCTGCCTGCAGTGGCAAAGTGCAGGCGTGGGGTGAGGCTATGGCTTTGTCTTTCCAGGAAGAAAGGAACCCCTGGCCGAAGCAGCTGGCCCAGGCAGAGCCTTGAGCTTGCAGCCCAGTACGCCTGTGGTCATCAGTTCCAGAGCAATGTTTCCGAGGCAGGGAAGCGGCCTCCAAGCTGAGTGGGAGTGGGGGAGGGGAGGGAGCCAACAGCTGAAGCCGAGTCCAGAAGGGCGGCGATGGAACAGCTGCAGCTGGGTCAGAGCCTGGAGGGAGGGCGGGGCATTCACTGAGGACCCCCGAGGTCAGCCCTAGGCCCCGGCGGTCGCGCATGCGCCCTGGGCCTGTGCGGTCGGTGGGGGGGGGGGGTTGAAGCCAAGCCTGCAGGGCTCCCGGAGCAGCCAGAGAAAGAAGGGCCCATGGAGAGGTAGGCGAGGTGGGCAGGGGGCGCCACCTTACTCTCCTCAGCTCCCTGAGGTAGAGAGAGACAGAGACAGAGACAGAGAGAGAGATCCCTGGCCTTTGAGTCTCTGCCTCCACCGCTGGCTGGTGCCAACTCACACGCCATCCCACTTCCACCCATCACCCCCACGCCTGCCCCGGGGCCAACCCCACCACACAGAGGCCTGTTCCTGCTCACCTCTGTGCCAGTCCCTTCCCGACCTGACCCCAGTGCAGGGGAGAAGATTCAGACAAGTCTTTCCTTGTCCCTCTGCATGACAAGAGACTTCCTCCCCTCTCCCATTCCACAGGCCCACCCGGGACATCCACCTTTGTCATTAGCTCAGGAGAGAATGCAAGATGAGAATCTCTGCTATTGTGTGGGGAGACTCAGTTTCCCGGGTTTCCCCCTTGGACACATGTTCTTGAGCTGGGTGTGATTTTCTCCAGACAACCCGTCTTGTTAAGGAATTGGCAGCCCTAAGAACCTGAAGAGAAAGGGCGGATGGGGATTCTCTCTCTGCCCCCGACAGCCCCGAGCTGGGTCGGTCCCTCAGACCTGGCCAGGGGCAGCTCATCCCCCGGCGCCCTTCCCAGGGGCATCCAAGGGCAGGCTCGGCGCCAGCCCCACCCCGCTCGCCACTGCCACGACCATCGTCCTCCCTCGGGGGGCCTGGGCAGGACAGGGACCCGGGTGTGGGAGGCCTGCAGGTCTCAAGTCTGGCACACCGTTTACCAGGCTGCTTCCTCCTCTGACGGGGGCCTAGCACACGCCCCAGGAGACTTGGCAGCCGCCCCCAGGGCTCTAGTCTCTGGAACTCGTCCCCTTGGAACGGGCCTGGCCCAGGTGCCAGGTTCGGATGGTCGGCCAGCCTCCTCTTGAGAAAGCAGGCAAGCCGAGCCAGGTTTGCAGTGGCCCTGGCGTGACACCTGCGACCTCAGGCAGAGGGCCTCACGCGTGCCCTCCATGGCGGATTTCTCCCCGGATCCGGGGCCTGGGCACTAGGAAGGCCGGGCCTCCCCGACTCCCGGCAGGAGGGGCTAGCCCAGTTGCGCCCTGGCCCCCAAAGCCTGCCGTGCCATCTGCCTGTCTCGGCTCTTCTGACTCCACAGAGCCTTTCCTACACCTTGGCTGCCTGCAGTGGCAAAGTGCAGGCGTGGGGTGAGGCTATGGCTTTGTCTTTCCAGGAAGAAAGGAACCCCTGGCCGAAGCAGCTGGCCCAGGCAGAGCCTTGAGCTTGCAGCCCAGTACGCCTGTGGTCATCAGTTCCAGAGCAATGTTTCCGAGGCAGGGAAGCGGCCTCCAAGCTGAGTGGGAGTGGGGGAGGGGAGGGAGCCAACAGCTGAAGCCGAGTCCAGAAGGGCGGCGATGGAACAGCTGCAGCTGGGTCAGAGCCTGGAGGGAGGGCGGGGCATTCACTGAGGACCCCCGAGGTCAGCCCTAGGCCCCGGCGGTCGCGCATGCGCCCTGGGCCTGTGCGGTCGGGGGGGGGGGGGGGGTTGAAGCCAAGCCCGCAGGGCTCCCGGAGCAGCCAGAGAAAGAAGGGCCCATGGAGAGGTAGGCGAGGTGGGCAGGGGGCGCCACCTTACTCTCCTCAGCTCCCTGAGGTAGAGAGAGACAGAGACAGAGACAGAGAGAGAGATCCCTGGCCTTTGAGTCTCTGCCTCCACCGCTGGCTGGTGCCAACTCACACGCCATCCCACTTCCACCCATCACCCCCACGCCTGCCCCGGGGCCAACCCCACCACACAGAGGCCTGTTCCTGCTCACCTCTGTGCCAGTCCCTTCCCGACCTGACCCCAGTGCAGGGGAGAAGATTCAGACAAGTCTTTCCTTGTCCCTCTGCATGACAAGAGACTTCCTCCCCTCTCCCATTCCACAGGCCCACCCGGGACATCCACCTTTGTCATTAGCTCAGGAGAGAATGCAAGATGAGAATCTCTGCTATTGTGTGGGGAGACTCAGTTTCCCGGGTTTCCCCCTTGGACACATGTTCTTGAGCTGGGTGTGATTTTCTCCAGACAACCCGTCTTGTTAAGGAATTGGCAGCCCTAAGAACCTGAAGAGAAAGGGCGGATGGGGATTCTCTCTCTGCCCCCGACAGCCCCGAGCTGGGTCGGTCCCTCAGACCTGGCCAGGGGCAGCTCATCCCCCGGCGCCCTTCCCAGGGGCATCCAAGGGCAGGCTCGGCGCCAGCCCCACCCCGCTCGCCACTGCCACGACCATCGTCCTCCCTCGGGGGGCCTGGGCAGGACAGGGACCCGGGTGTGGGAGGCCTGCAGGTCTCAAGTCTGGCACACCGTTTACCAGGCTGCTTCCTCCTCTGACGGGGGCCTAGCACACGCCCCAGGAGACTTGGCAGCCGCCCCCAGGGCTCTAGTCTCTGGAACTCGTCCCCTTGGAACGGGCCTGGCCCAGGTGCCAGGTTCGGATGGTCGGCCAGCCTCCTCTTGAGAAAGCAGGCAAGCCGAGCCAGGTTTGCAGTGGCCCTGGCGTGACACCTGCGACCTCAGGCAGAGGGCCCCACGCGTGCCCTCCATGGCGGATTTCTCCCCGGATCCGGGGCCTGGGCACTAGGAAGGCCGGGCCTCCCCGACTCCCGGCAGGAGGGGCTAGCCCAGTTGCGCCCTGGCCCCCAAAGCCTGCCGTGCCATCTGCCTGTCTCGGCTCTTCTGACTCCACAGAGCCTTTCCTACACCTTGGCTGCCTGCAGTGGCAAAGTGCAGGCGTGGGGTGAGGCTATGGCTTTGTCTTTCCAGGAAGAAAGGAACCCCTGGCCGAAGCAGCTGGCCCAGGCAGAGCCTTGAGCTTGCAGCCCAGTACGCCTGTGGTCATCAGTTCCAGAGCAATGTTTCCGAGGCAGGGAAGCGGCCTCCAAGCTGAGTGGGAGTGGGGGAGGGGAGGGAGCCAACAGCTGAAGCCGAGTCCAGAAGGGCGGCGATGGAACAGCTGCAGCTGGGTCAGAGCCTGGAGGGAGGGCGGGGCATTCACTGAGGACCCCCGAGGTCAGCCCTAGGCCCCGGCGGTCGCGCATGCGCCCTGGGCCTGTGCGGTCGGGGGGGGGGGGGTTGAAGCCAAGCCCGCAGGGCTCCCGGAGCAGCCAGAGAAAGAAGGGCCCATGGAGAGGTAGGCGAGGTGGGCAGGGGGCGCCACCTTACTCTCCTCAGCTCCCTGAGGTAGAGAGAGACAGAGACAGAGACAGAGAGAGAGATCCCTGGCCTTTGAGTCTCTGCCTCCACCGCTGGCTGGTGCCAACTCACACGCCATCCCACTTCCACCCATCACCCCCACGCCTGCCCCGGGGCCAACCCCACCACACAGAGGCCTGTTCCTGCTCACCTCTGTGCCAGTCCCTTCCCGACCTGACCCCAGTGCAGGGGAGAAGATTCAGACAAGTCTTTCCTTGTCCCTCTGCATGACAAGAGACTTCCTCCCCTCTCCCATTCCACAGGCCCACCCGGGACATCCACCTTTGTCATTAGCTCAGGAGAGAATGCAAGATGAGAATCTCTGCTATTGTGTGGGGAGACTCAGTTTCCCGGGTTTCCCCCTTGGACACATGTTCTTGAGCTGGGTGTGATTTTCTCCAGACAACCCGTCTTGTTAAGGAATTGGCAGCCCTAAGAACCTGAAGAGAAAGGGCGGATGGGGATTCTCTCTCTGCCCCCGACAGCCCCGAGCTGGGTCGGTCCCTCAGACCTGGCCAGGGGCAGCTCATCCCCCGGCGCCCTTCCCAGGGGCATCCAAGGGCAGGCTCGGCGCCAGCCCCACCCCGCTCGCCACTGCCACGACCATCGTCCTCCCTCGGGGGGCCTGGGCAGGACAGGGACCCGGGTGTGGGAGGCCTGCAGGTCTCAAGTCTGGCACACCGTTTACCAGGCTGCTTCCTCCTCTGACGGGGGCCTAGCACACGCCCCAGGAGACTTGGCAGCCGCCCCCAGGGCTCTAGTCTCTGGAACTCGTCCCCTTGGAACGGGCCTGGCCCAGGTGCCAGGTTCGGATGGTCGGCCAGCCTCCTCTTGAGAAAGCAGGCAAGCCGAGCCAGGTTTGCAGTGGCCCTGGCGTGACACCTGCGACCTCAGGCAGAGGGCCCCACGCGTGCCCTCCATGGCGGATTTCTCCCCGGATCCGGGGCCTGGGCACTAGGAAGGCCGGGCCTCCCCGACTCCCGGCAGGAGGGGCTAGCCCAGTTGCGCCCTGGCCCCCAAAGCCTGCCGTGCCATCTGCCTGTCTCGGCTCTTCTGACTCCACAGAGCCTTTCCTACACCTTGGCTGCCTGCAGTGGCAAAGTGCAGGCGTGGGGTGAGGCTATGGCTTTGTCTTTCCAGGAAGAAAGGAACCCCTGGCCGAAGCAGCTGGCCCAGGCAGAGCCTTGAGCTTGCAGCCCAGTACGCCTGTGGTCATCAGTTCCAGAGCAATGTTTCCGAGGCAGGGAAGCGGCCTCCAAGCTGAGTGGGAGTGGGGGAGGGGAGGGAGCCAACAGCTGAAGCCGAGTCCAGAAGGGCGGCGATGGAACAGCTGCAGCTGGGTCAGAGCCTGGAGGGAGGGCGGGGCATTCACTGAGGACCCCCGAGGTCAGCCCTAGGCCCCGGCGGTCGCGCATGCGCCCTGGGCCTGTGCGGTCGGTGGGGGGGGGGGGTTGAAGCCAAGCCCGCAGGGCTCCCGGAGCAGCCAGAGAAAGAAGGGCCCATGGAGAGGTAGGCGAGGTGGGCAGGGGGCGCCACCTTACTCTCCTCAGCTCCCTGAGGTAGAGAGAGACAGAGACAGAGACAGAGAGAGAGATCCCTGGCCTTTGAGTCTCTGCCTCCACCGCTGGCTGGTGCCAACTCACACGCCATCCCACTTCCACCCATCACCCCCACGCCTGCCCCGGGGCCAACCCCACCACACAGAGGCCTGTTCCTGCTCACCTCTGTGCCAGTCCCTTCCCGACCTGACCCCAGTGCAGGGGGAGAAGATTCAGACAAGTCTTTCCTTGTCCCTCTGCATGACAAGAGACTTCCTCCCCTCTCCCATTCCACAGGCCCACCCGGGACATCCACCTTTGTCATTAGCTCAGGAGAGAATGCAAGATGAGAATCTCTGCTATTGTGTGGGGAGACTCAGTTTCCCGGGTTTCCCCCTTGGACACATGTTCTTGAGCTGGGTGTGATTTTCTCCAGACAACCCGTCTTGTTAAGGAATTGGCAGCCCTAAGAACCTGAAGAGAAAGGGCGGATGGGGATTCTCTCTCTGCCCCCGACAGCCCCGAGCTGGGTCGGTCCCTCAGACCTGGCCAGGGGCAGCTCATCCCCCGGCGCCCTTCCCAGGGGCATCCAAGGGCAGGCTCGGCGCCAGCCCCACCCCGCTCGCCACTGCCACGACCATCGTCCTCCCTCGGGGGGCCTGGGCAGGACAGGGACCCGGGTGTGGGAGGCCTGCAGGTCTCAAGTCTGGCACACCGTTTACCAGGCTGCTTCCTCCTCTGACGGGGGCCTAGCACACGCCCCAGGAGACTTGGCAGCCGCCCCCAGGGCTCTAGTCTCTGGAACTCGTCCCCTTGGAACGGGCCTGGCCCAGGTGCCAGGTTCGGGATGGTCGGCCAGCCTCCTCTTGAGAAAGCAGGCAAGCCGAGCCAGGTTTGCAGTGGCCCTGGCGTGACACCTGCGACCTCAGGCAGAGGGCCTCACGCGTGCCCTCCATGGCGGATTTCTCCCCGGATCCGGGGCCTGGGCACTAGGAAGGCCGGGCCTCCCCGACTCCCGGCAGGAGGGGCTAGCCCAGTTGCGCCCTGGCCCCCAAAGCCTGCCGTGCCATCTGCCTGTCTCGGCTCTTCTGACTCCACAGAGCCTTTCCTACACCTTGGCTGCCTGCAGTGGCAAAGTGCAGGCGTGGGGTTGAGGCTATGGCTTTGTCTTTCCAGGAAGAAAGGAACCCCTGGCCGAAGCAGCTGGCCCAGGCAGAGCCTTGAGCTTGCAGCCCAGTACGCCTGTGGTCATCAGTTCCAGAGCAATGTTTTCCGAGGCAGGGAAGCGGCCTCCAAGCTGAGTGGGAGTGGGGGGAGGGGAGGGGAGCCAACAGCTGAAGCCGAGTCCAGAAGGGCGGCGATGGAACAGCTGCAGCTGGGTCAGAGCCTGGAGGGAGGGCGGGGGCATTCACTGAGGACCCCCGAGGTCAGCCCTAGGCCCCGGCGGTCGCGCATGCGCCCTGGGCCTGTGCGGTCGGGGGGGGGGGGGGGTTGAAGCCAAGCCCGCAGGGCTCCCGGAGCAGCCAGAGAAAGAAGGGCCCATGGAGAGGTAGGCGAGGTGGGCAGGGGGCGCCACCTTACTCTCCTCAGCTCCCTGAGGTAGAGAGAGACAGAGACAGAGACAGAGAGAGAGATCCCTGGCCTTTGAGTCTCTGCCTCCACCGCTGGCTGGTGCCAACTCACCACGCCATCCCACTTCCACCCATCACCCCCCACGCCCTGCCCCGGGGCCAACCCCACCACACAGAGGCCTGTTCCTGCTCACCTCTGTGCCAGTCCCTTCCCGACCTGACCCCAGTGCAGGGGAGAAGATTCAGACAAGTCTTTCCTTGTCCCTCTGCATGACAAGAGACTTCCTCCCCTCTCCCATTCCACAGGCCCACCCGGGACATTCCACCTTTGTCATTAGCTCAGGAGAGGAATGCAAGATGAGAATCTCTGCTATTGTGTGGGGAGACTCAGTTTCCCGGGTTTCCCCCTTGGACACATGTTCTTGAGCTGGGTGTGATTTTCTCCAGACAACCCGTCTTGTTAAGGAATTGGCAGCCCTAAGAACCTGAAGAGAAAGGGCGGATGGGGATTCTCTCTCTGCCCCCGACAGCCCCGAGCTGGGTCGGTCCCTCAGACCTGGCCAGGGGCAGCTCATCCCCCGGCGCCCTTCCCAGGGGCATCCAAGGGCAGGCTCGGCGCCAGCCCCACCCCGCTCGCCACTGCCACGACCATCGTCCTCCCTCGGGGGGCCTGGGCAGGACAGGGACCCGGGTTGTGGGAGGCCTGCAGGTCTCAAGTCTGGCACACCGTTTACCAGGCTGCTTCCTCCTCTGACGGGGGCCTAGCACACGCCCCAGGAGACTTGGCAGCCGCCCCCAGGGCTCTAGTCTCTGGAACTCGTCCCCTTGGAACGGGCCTGGCCCAGGTGCCAGGTTCGGGATGGTCGGCCAGCCTCCTCTTGAGAAAGCAGGCAAGCCGAGCCAGGTTTGCAGTGGCCCTGGCGTGACACCTGCGACCTCAGGCAGAGGGCCTCACGCGTGCCCTCCATGGCGGATTTCTCCCCGGATCCGGGGCCTGGGCACTAGGAAGGCCGGGCCTCCCCGACTCCCGGCAGGAGGGGCTAGCCCAGTTGCGCCCTGGCCCCCAAAGCCTGCCGTGCCATCTGCCTGTCTCGGCTCTTCTGACTCCACAGAGCCTTTCCTACACCTTGGCTGCCTGCAGTGGCAAAGTGCAGGCGTGGGAGTGAGGCTATGGCTTTGTCTTTCCAGGAAGAAAGGAACCCCTGGCCGAAGCAGCTGGCCCAGGCAGAGCCTTGAGCTTGCAGCCCAGTACGCCTGTGGTCATCAGTTCCAGAGCAATGTTTCCGAGGCAGGGAAGCGGCCTCCAAGCTGAGTGGGAGTGGGGGAGGGGAGGGAGCCAACAGCTGAAGCCGAGTCCAGAAGGGCGGCGATGGAACAGCTGCAGCTGGGTCAGAGCCTGGAGGGAGGGCGGGGCATTCACTGAGGACCCCCGAGGTCAGCCCTAGGCCCCCGCGCGGTCGCGCATGCGCCCTGGGCCTGTGCGGTCGGGGGGGGGGGGGGGGTTGAAGCCAAGCCCGCAGGGCTCCCGGAGCAGCCAGAGAAAGAAGGGCCCATGGAGAGGTAGGCGAGGTGGGCAGGGGGGCGCCACCTTACTCTCCTCAGCTCCCTGAGGTAGAGAGAGACAGAGACAGAGACAGAGAGAGAGATCCCTGGCCTTTGAGTCTCTGCCTCCACCGCTGGCTGGTGCCAACTCACACGCCATCCCACTTCCACCCATCACCCCCACGCCTGCCCCGGGGCCAACCCCACCACACAGAGGCCTGTTCCTGCTCACCTCTGTGCCAGTCCCTTCCCGACCTGACCCCAGTGCAGGGGAGAAGATTCAGACAAGTCTTTTCCTTGTCCCTCTGCATGACAAGAGACTTCCTCCCCTCTCCCATTCCACAGGCCCACCCGGGACATCCACCTTTGTCATTAGCTCAGGAGAGAATGCAAGATGAGAATCTCTGCTATTGTGTGGGGAGACTCAGTTTCCCGGGTTTCCCCCTTGGACACATGTTCTTGAGCTGGGTGTGATTTTCTCCAGACAACCCGTCTTGTTAAGGAATTGGCAGCCCTAAGAACCTGAAGAGAAAGGGCGGATGGGGATTCTCTCTCTGCCCCCGACAGCCCCGAGCTGGGTCGGTCCCTCAGACCTGGCCAGGGGCAGCTCATCCCCCGGCGCCCTTCCCAGGGGCATCCAAGGGCAGGCTCGGCGCCAGCCCCACCCCGCTCGCCACTGCCACGACCATCGTCCTCCCTCGGGGGGGCCTGGGCAGGACAGGGACCCGGGTGTGGGAGGCCTGCAGGTCTCAAGTCTGGCACCCACCGTTTACCAGGGCTGCTTCCTCCTCTGACGGGGGCCTAGCACACGCCCCAGAGACTTGGCAGCCGCCCCCAGGGCTCTAGTCTCTGGAACTCGTCCCCTTGGAACGGGCCTGGCCCAGGTGCCAGGTTCGGAATGGTCGGCCAGCCTCCTCTTGAGAAAGCAGGCAAGCCGAGCCAGGTTTGCAGTGGCCCTGGCGTGACACCTGCGACCTCAGGCAGAGGGCCTCACGCGTGCCCTCCATGGCGGATTTCTCCCCGGATCCGGGGCCTGGGCACTAGGAAGGCCGGGCCTCCCCGACTCCCGGCAGGAGGGGCTAGCCCAGTTGCGCCCTGGCCCCCAAAGCCTGCCGTGCCATCTGCCTGTCTCGGCTCTTCTGACTCCACAGAGCCTTTCCTACACCTTGGCTGCCTGCAGTGGCAAAGTGCAGGCGTGGGGTGAGGCTATGGCTTTGTCTTTCCAGGAAGAAAGGAACCCCTGGCCGAAGCAGCTGGCCCAGGCAGAGCCTTGAGCTTGCAGCCCAGTACGCCTGTGGTCATCAGTTCCAGAGCAATGTTTCCGAGGCAGGGAAGCGGCCTCCAAGCTGAGTGGGAGTGGGGGAGGGGGAGGGAGCCAACAGCTGAAGCCGAGTCCAGAAGGGCGGCGATGGAACAGCTGCAGCTGGGTCAGAGCCTGGAGGGGAGGGCGGGGCATTCACTGAGGACCCCCGAGGTCAGCCCTAGGCCCCGGCGGTCGCGCATGCGCCCTGGGCCTGTGCGGTCGGGGGGGGGGGGGGGTTGAAGCCAAGCCCGCAGGGCTCCCGGAGCAGCCAGAGAAAGAAGGGCCCATGGAGAGGTAGGCGAGGTGGGCAGGGGGCGCCACCTTTACTCTCCTCAGCTCCCTGAGGTAGAGAGAGACAGAGACAGAGACAGAGAGAGAGATCCCTGGCCTTTGAGTCTCTGCCTCCACCGCTGGCTGGTGCCAACTCACACGCCATCCCACTTCCACCCATCACCCCCCACGCCTGCCCCGGGGCCAACCCCACCACACAGAGGCCTGTTCCTGCTCACCTCTGTGCCAGTCCCTTCCCGACCTGACCCCAGTGCAGGGGAGAAGATTCAGACAAGTCTTTCCTTGTCCCTCTGCATGACAAGAGACTTCCTCCCCTCTCCCATTCCACAGGCCCACCCGGGACATCCACCTTTGTCATTAGCTCAGGAGAGAATGCAAGATGAGAATCTCTGCTATTGTGTGGGGAGACTCAGTTTCCCGGGTTTCCCCCTTGGACACATGTTCTTGAGCTGGGTGTGATTTTCTCCAGACAACCCGTCTTGTTAAGGAATTGGCAGCCCTAAGAACCTGAAGAGAAAGGGCGGATGGGGATTCTCTCTCTGCCCCCGACAGCCCCGAGCTGGGTCGGTCCCTCAGACCTGGCCAGGGGCAGCTCATCCCCCGGCGCCCTTCCCAGGGGCATCCAAGGGCAGGCTCGGCGCCAGCCCCACCCCGCTCGCCACTGCCACGACCATCGTCCTCCCTCGGGGGGCCTGGGCAGGACAGGGACCCGGGTGTGGGAGGCCTGCAGGTCTCAAGTCTGGCACACACCGTTTACCAGGCTGCTTCCTCCTCTGACGGGGGCCTAGCACACGCCCCAGGAGACTTGGCAGCCGCCCCCAGGGCTCTAGTCTCTGGAACTCGTCCCCTTGGAACGGGCCTGGCCCAGGTGCCAGGTTCGGATGGTCGGCCAGCCTCCTCTTGAGAAAGCAGGCAAGCCGAGCCAGGTTTGCAGTGGCCCTGGCGTGACACCTGCGACCTCAGGCAGAGGGCCCCACGCGTGCCCCTCCATGGCGGATTTCTCCCCGGATCCGGGGCCTGGGCACTAGGAAGGCCGGGCCTCCCCGACTCCCGGCAGGAGGGGCTAGCCCAGTTGCGCCCTGGCCCCCCAAAGCCTGCCGTGCCATCTGCCTGTCTCGGCTCTTCTGACTCCACAGAGCCTTTCCTACACCTTGGCTGCCTGCAGTGGCAAAGTGCAGGCGTGGGGTGAGGCTATGGCTTTGTCTTTCCAGGAAGAAAGGAACCCCTGGCCGAAGCAGCTGGCCCAGGCAGAGCCTTGAGCTTGCAGCCCAGTACGCCTGTGGTCATCAGTTCCAGAGCAATGTTTCCGAGGCAGGGAAGCGGCCTCCAAGCTGAGTGGGAGTGGGGGAGGGGAGGGAGCCAACAGCTGAAGCCGAGTCCAGAAGGGCGGCGATGGAACAGCTGCAGCTGGGTCAGAGCCTGGAGGGAGGGCGGGGCATTCACTGAGGACCCCCGAGGTCAGCCCTAGGCCCCGGCGGTCGCGCATGCGCCCTGGGCCTGTGCGGTCGGTGGGGGGGGGGGGTTGAAGCCAAGCCCGCAGGGCTCCCGGAGCAGCCAGAGAAAGAAGGGCCCATGGAGAGGTAGGCGAGGTGGGCAGGGGGCGCCACCTTACTCTCCTCAGCTCCCTGAGGTAGAGAGAGACAGAGACAGAGACAGAGAGAGAGATCCCTGGCCTTTGAGTCTCTGCCTCCACCGCTGGCTGGTGCCCAACTCACACGCCATCCCACTTCCACCCATCACCCCCCACGCCTGCCCCGGGGCCAACCCCACCACACAGAGGCCTGTTCCTGCTCACCTCTGTGCCAGTCCCTTCCCGACCTGACCCCAGTGCAGGGGAGAAGATTCAGACAAGTCTTTCCTTGTCCCCTCTGCATGACAAGAGACTTCCTCCCCTCTCCCATTCCACAGGCCCACCCGGGACATCCACCTTTGTCATTAGCTCAGGAGAGAATGCAAGATGAGAATCTCTGCTATTGTGTGGGGAGACTCAGTTTCCCGGGTTTCCCCCTTGGACACATGTTCTTGAGCTGGGTGTGATTTTCTCCAGACAACCCGTCTTGTTAAGGAATTGGCAGCCCTAAGAACCTGAAGAGAAAGGGCGGATGGGGATTCTCTCTCTGCCCCCGACAGCCCCGAGCTGGGTCGGGTCCCTCAGACCTGGCCAGGGGCAGCTCATCCCCCCGGCGCCCTTCCCAGGGGCATCCAAGGGCAGGCTCGGCGCCAGCCCCACCCCGCTCGCCACTGCCACGACCATCGTCCTCCCTCGGGGGGCCTGGGCAGGACAGGGACCCGGGTGTGGGAGGCCTGCAGGTCTCAAGTCTGGCACACACCGTTTACCAGGCTGCTTCCTCCTCTGACGGGGGGCCTAGCACACGCCCCAGGAGACCTTGGCAGCCGCCCCCAGGGCTCTAGTCTCTGGAAACTCGTCCCCTTGGAACGGGCCTGGCCCAGGTGCCAGGTTCGGATGGTCGGCCAGCCTCCTCTTGAGAAAGCAGGCAAGCCGAGCCAGGTTTGCAGTGGCCCTGGCGTGACACCTGCGACCTCAGGCAGAGGGCCCCACGCGTGCCCTCCATGGCGGATTTCTCCCCGGATCCGGGGCCTGGGCACTAGGAAGGCCGGGCCTCCCCGACTCCCGGCAGGAGGGGCTAGCCCAGTTGCGCCCTGGCCCCCAAAGCCTGCCGTGCCATCTGCCTGTCTCGGCTCTTCTGACTCCACAGAGCCTTTCCTAC
>NW_026691707.1:0-54421 GCF_020826845.1 Diceros bicornis minor
ACTTTGAGAACCACAGCCTGATTTAGACTCTATATATGGTTAACAAATCCATTAATTTTTCCTTTGGCTGCTACTTTTCCTTTATCACATCAGCACCTTAGCTCAGAATCTCCTCAATTAGCAATGGGAATACGTGGAGAGTTTAACAGCTGGTTCTCCTTTCCAGATCAGTTCTCCCTCTTCCTCTCAATACTACATTCTCTTGCCAGGTAACTGTTCCTTAAACATCAGTGCATCATAGATCTTCCTCGCTCAAAAACTCATGACTCTTATGCTGAACACAAAACATTTTAAATTCTCCACTTGGTTCACAAGGTCTTTAATAGCCTTACTTTAATAGTAAAATGTGGACACCCTGTTCTGTACCCTGCCTGCTTTAAAGGAGTATGTTAGGATTACATAAGAGACAGTCAGTTCTCTTTCTGCACAGTGTGACATTCTATAAGGTCATTGTGTACACTGAATCGGTGAATATGACCCACTGCTCCTACGGGAAATGCAGTGTTAGGTTCCTGTAAGCCTTAGTCACATTTTCTTCAACTGATCAGTACATTACCTTGTTCTCTGTGTGTTCTCTTTAAAGTCACCTTATTTAATATATATTGTTGATATATTAACATTGAACTCACACCAACAGCATTGCAACTCGTGTCTGATAGTAGCTTGTCGAACACACATATTTTCTCAGTGAAGGCACGTCACAGCCTCTTGCCCTGAGGAACACCAGGCAGCATTGCAGCACTACACATGGGGGACATATTAAATGGCAAGGTCACCAACATAATGCACAAAAAGATAAGAAATGAGGCACTAAATAGACTGCAAGAAGGACACTTGTTTACAATGTGGGCTGAAACAAGAGGGCAGAGCAGCATCCTGTTGCCCCTCAGCTCGGAACGTGCACGTCGAGTGAATCAAATTTCTCACCACTTTGTGCATATCTGCAAATGGACATGAAAGCCCTGAGAGTGTTGATTTGGGGGCTGCTGGTACATTTTAGCTAGTGGACAAGTGTGCAAACACGGAATCCACAAATAATGAGGATCAACTATATTATGAAAGCATCTTTTCAAAACCAGAATATTGCTTATATATAAGAGCAATAATGATAACATAACAGCTAACATTTAAGTGCCGACTATGTGCCAGGAGCTCTTCTAAGTACTTTACATAAGTTAATGCATGTAAATCTCACTAAAACGCTACAAGACAGGAGTTTTCAGTAGCCCCTTTTTATAGATGAGGAAACTCAGGTTCAGAGAGTAAATATTTCCACAGGTTCTCCAGTTAAAAGTGGAATAACTGGGATTGATGCCCAGACAAACTAGTCCAAAGCCCACAGCCTCAACCACTATGGTAGGAATGTGAGCAAATTTTCTACCACTCCCTAAAAAGCCCCTTCTGCTCCATCCTGTGTGGTCTCACACATACTTATTCACTCATCAAACATTTTCTGAGTGCACCAAAGGTGTCAGGTACGGCGTTTAGATACTGGAGAGACAAATAGAATGTCGACGCAAATAATCCATAACCAAATAAATAAAAATTTATCAAAATTGGGGTGAGTTTATTGTGAACCAAGCTTTGAGGATCATATAGCCCAGGAGAGTGCTTTCACAAAGAAATGGAGCACTTCAAAGAAGTGGGGTGTACAGCGTGATTATATACCATCAAAGAGCATGGACCACATGTGATTGCAATGTCTCTTTTACAATAGCCACGACGTTGACCTGTTGGCACGGGGATTGATGGACACTGTGGGTATCAGGTCTGCTGTCTCCATGGGCGTGGCTGTTGTCTCAAGTTTGGTGGTCACGGAATGAGCGCAGCAATCAAACCCTAGCCTATGGAGAAATGCTTATCCTTAAGGAAATGCTAATGTGGGGAAAGTTGCATTTACACCTTAAGGGCATTGCTTTTGTCTTTGGGACACGTTAATTGCTTAAAGCGGATATACAATGGATGAACAGAGGCTACAGGCCCCTTTTGGGGAAAAGAAAAAAAAAACAAGGTCCGGCCCAATTAGTTTTACACCAAATGGCTTCCTCATATGCTCCAATGTATCCTGTTGCTGGACATTTATTCATCAAGAAGAAGGATCGTCTCAGATTTAAGGAGCTCACTGTCTATGAGACAAGAATAAAACAACAGTTATGGAAAAGGAAATAAGTACAGGGTCCCAGAGTGGGGACATCAAAATGGGTCTCTAGATGGAGACCTCTCAGGAAATGTCTCCAAGAGGAAGAAACATTTGATATGAGTTTAGATCAAGAAATAGGAATTAAGTTGATTAATAAAGGGGGTAGGAGTGCAGAATAAACACATATAAAAAGACAGATATAAAGGATGCTAAAGCTTTCAGAAAATGGGGGTATTTTTAAGGCTGGAACAAAGCGAACATGTAGGACACAGTGGGTGATGAGGCTAAAGATGAGGACAGCAAGAGAAAGCCTGCGTGTCCAGCTCAGGAGTCTGAATGTTCTCTCGGATGCTCTGAGCAGTCATTGAAGGAGTCTAAGCAGATATCAGATTTAAGCAAATTTGGATTCTAGAAGGTAACTCTGGAGGCATTGTGAAGGAAAGATTAGAAAAAATTAAGACTGAAGGAAAGGGACCTGTTGGAAGACTAGGCAGCGATCCAGATAAGATAGGTCTTGGCCGGCCCGGTGGCGCAAGCTGTTAAGCATGCGTGGTCCAATGCGGTGGCCCGGGCTTCACCGGTTAGGATCTCGGGTGCGCACCGATGCAGCGCTTGGCAGGCCATTCTGTGGCAGCATCCCATACAAAGTGGAGGAAGGTGGGCATGGATGTTAGCCCAGGGCCAGTCTTCCTCAGCAAAAAAAGAGGAGGATTGGCAGATGTTAGCACAGGGCTGATCTCCTCACACACACAAAACAAGATAGGCCTTGGCTCAACCACGGAGTCTGCAGGTGGAGGAGGCCAGGAGGTGGGAAGCAGTGCTGGGCTCCTGCAGGAGGAAAATGAGCTGCCTCTCAGTCACGGGAAGACTGTGCCTGTCATGGCCTCCCCACTCCCATGCCCAAATGCCATGTTCCTTTCTACTTCAGTACCTTTCCTCTCTTCTCCCATCTGAAATCCTCACTCTTTCTTCCCTCCACCTGCTCAAAAGTGGTCCCTTTGAGGACTTGATCTAGTCCACCTCTCCTAAGAAGCTGTCCTTAATTACAATTTCTCGATAACATTCTCATTTTTTTTAAGGTTCTGTAATACAACATACACTAAATACCTTGGCAGAATCAAATTATATCTTGCAAACAATTTCATGTATGTGGAGGAGCTTGGAACCTTATAATTCTTTATATTTCCTTCGATACCTACCACAAATACCTTGCACATAGAGGTCAATGGATGTCCAGTAAAGTTAAATAGAGTGGAAGCACACTTTATAAGCTAAAAACTTTTATGAGTTCAGTTATTCCTTTAGATCAGCTGCTTGAACCATTTGTTTTTCTCCACAGGTCAACAGTGTTGCCCAGCACAAATGAATTTTACACCTTCTCAAACTCAATAGAACAACGATGGAACTTCATTCCCCTTGCAAGCCTTACTGCCCCAGAGAAAAGCAACAACATGTGACGTCTAATTCTTTCTTCACATTCTCATCTCAAATTGTAACTGTTTCCCAGTTGCTAATTGGTTTTCATTATTAAAACTGACAAAAAACTTTCTCATTCTTTCTTTCTTTCTTTTTTTTTTTGTTTTATGAGAAAGATCAAACCTGAGCTAACTTACAATGCCAATCCTCCTCTTTTTGCCGAGGAAGATTGGTCCTGGGTTAACAATTGTGCCCATCTTCCTCCACATTATATGGGATGCCGCCACAACATGGCTCGACAAGCGGTGCATTGGTGTGCGCCCGGGATCCAAACCTCTGAACCCGGGGCTGCCGTAGCGGAGCGTGCTCACTTAACTGCTGCACCACCGGGCTGGCCCCTCTCTCTATTTCTAAAGCTAAAATGTCTAAATCTTTCTCTGGGCTAGTTGGAGTTTCCATAAAATGAAAATGTACATTCCAGAAAAATCCTTAACTTTCCAGAATAATCTTGAATATGGTAAACACCTTGGCAAAGATGTCACTGATTTTCAATGTCAGTGCCTCCACAAGGGTATCCTTGCATTGTCTCCCCTCCCAACCATCTCTCACTTTGGCCCTCCCCAGGCTCATGGGGTCAAACTCTTTACTGAGCGCTAGGAATGATCAGAGTCTGAGGGAGACTTCAAGGATGACTAAGCCATGGTTTCTGACCCCAACCATCACTCTCCATCTCTGCTTTAACCTCTATTTTTCTTACTCTGGTTTCTACTTAAGTTGTTTACTTGTCTTGTGAATTGTTGTTTTGTGGTTTATAATTATCATGTAAATTCATATTACTTGTTGCCTTAGAGTTTAGAAAGAACTTACATTAAACAATGTTTTTTCCCAGCCCTTTGATGTGTCTAACACCTTTCAACGAAATTCAAGTGGCTTCTTGTTTTTACGTCTCCATCATTATTTAGAATTATGTTCACCCCACACTTTTGAACTGACTAATGCTGCTTTATTCTTTAAGCTATTCTATGACAAGACTCACGTGAGGAATCCCTGAAGCACCATCAGCTAGGCATCCCCACATTCCTCACATCTGTTTCCTTGATTTGTTCCTAACTAAAGATGTTTCTGAAACTAATACTGAATTGTACCAAGTGGTCATTGCATAAAAAGCACTATCACAGATACCTTAAAGAGAAGAAATGGAAAAGAATATTCAATTCCTCAGATAAGTTTGCAATCCAATGAGGCATTGAGGGGACCAGGGGGCACTGATCAGAGCAGGAATCTAAGAGAAGAGTTTTAAGTCAATTTCAAATGAGGTTAAAACTGGAATGAGATAGTATTTTACCAGTTATCTGAAATCATAGGCATTTTTCTGACCTATGAGAATTTATTTGCATATAAACTGTACGTGTGGGGTAAGAGAGTGCTGATATTGTTTGATTTATTTTTATTATTCACCACTTTGTAATAGATGTGGCTATTCACAATTAATAAATATCATAACCTGGAGAGACCCAATTGCCTCTTGTTATCAATTCTTACACAAAGCTAAAGTTTTAAAGATCAAACTTCATTCTAGTTACCTTGCAACTAGTCTATTTATATCAGAAAGATGCTGAGTTTTAGGAAAATACTTCAAAACACAAATTTTATATGTAATTTCAAAAGCAAAAAATGAGTTAAAAATTGGGTGGTAACCAGTTTTGCTGCTATATATTAAACTTTAACATGGGAGCAGACATTTTTAGAGAATATAATTGATATTTGCCTATTTGTATATTGTAGAATGTTAAAGGATTTACAGTTTTAGTAGTATTTCAAATACCAGAGAATAAAAAACAGAACTGTTTCAGTTTTATGAAATAGCTTTTTAGACATAGCAGATTTTCAGAGCATATTACTTGAAAATAAAACAATCAGTTATTGATGTTTAAGCCATGTGGTTTTATTTTGAAATTGCTCATTCCATAGGAGCATCAGTAAAAGCCCTCCAGGAGTAGCTGATGCTCTTTCCTTCCGCCTGAGCACCAGCTGTATTTTCTTTAAGCATCAGACTCTCGGGCAACACCATAGCCCTCAACTCTGTTTAGTTGAGAAAAGGCTTTATGAGTCATATGTTTTTTCTAGGGGTATGGAGCTCCCAGACTTATTAAGTACAGGGAGAGAGTAAGAGTCTGAACACATTCAATAAACTCCAATGTGCTCAGGTGAGAAGACAGGTGCCTGAATTCACATCTGAAGAAGAACTTAAGAGGATGCTTTCTGACTCTGCTTCGTGCCTCTGACTAAGCAGTCCTGGACATCCCCGTTACAGCCACAGAATAACACAGGCAGTCTTGATGGGCCAGAAGTCCTCCTATGTCCATCATTTGTGCAGAGCAAACTGGCTTAAGATCTCTCATTTCCTGCTGCAGTGGTAATTTACAGAGATACAGAACTGCCATCTAGTGACTAAGAGAGCAGCAAAGTGCTTTACATGAAAAGTGAAATTCTGAGTTTTATAAAACAGAACAGTGAAGCACTAAAGTTGGTAAAGTTGATACAATGTGGCACACGAAAGTTATAGTAAACCTGAAAAATGTGTAGGTGAACTAATCAGTTGCTCTCTATGCCTCTAAAACATGTCTTGACATCCTACGCATAAATAGTAGAGTTTAAATATAATAGAATAACTTTGGAAACAAACTTCTCGTCTCATCTCATCCAATGCTGTTGGCAGGAGCCGGTATTAAATAGCCAGATGGTGAGTACCCATGTTGAAGCACCATTTTTATCACAATGGAGAGAATATGAGGCATAACCCAACGGACTGATGTTAACATCTTCCTTCTTACCCTTGATCAATTTTGTAAACATGGTTTTCTTTATCAGTTAAATATGAATTATAACAGTTACTTTAAAGGATTACTGTAAGAATTGCATAAGGGAATACAGTAAAGGAACTGGCGCACAGTAGATTGATAGTTAATTCTCCTGCCCTGTCTCTCTTCTAAGAAACATACAGAAATAATCTAAGAATAGAACCCATGTATAAAGTAAACTTATGACAAACAGTCAATGGTTCCTGAAGTAAGGGACATCATTGTTGAGTGCTTAACCTCAACTGCCTCCAAATACTGTTAACTCTCAATTAATTTCATGTGTTTTCTGCCTTCCAGACACTTCACTGGCTACAAGGAAAGGAGAAGTGTGAAATTGAAATTAATTTCACCCTTGAATGGCCTAGCTGTAACAACAGGTGTTTTAAATCACCTAGTTCTTCAGGCTTTCTGCTTATTACTATATATTTTAACATGGTTCACAGCCAGAGAAAATAAGAAAATCATTATAATTTTACACACATGAATATATGTCTTGACTATTACAGCTGGACTCTTAATATATAGAGCAATGTTGTACATGTTTTGTGCTTGTTGATAGTACAGAATACTTTTGTCCAGGCTTTCTTTGGCATTATCATAAATAACGAAGAACTCAGTAATATAAGCCCAGGAGAAAAGGGTTTATAAAAATCTAACATACTATCCTAGTCATGCCTCAAAAAAAAAAAAAGCTATACAAATAATGAGAGGATATTTTGAAGGCACTATTTTTCTTAATTATTTCCAACTTTATTTCCCTTTACCTCTTTTTAATCTGTCTCCGTCTTATTCGCTATTGGCTAATCATCTCACAGTAATTAAATCACCCTCAGCTGAGTCCACCATGCCTCTTCAAGTGCCCCAGCCTAATGTCTGTCTCAGCTCTGACAAACAGTAGCTGGGAAAACCTGTTTTGTGGCACTATTCTTAAGAATATCTTTACTCTTGGGCTGGCCCCGTGGCTTAGTGGTTAAGTGTGCACACTCTGCTGCTGGCGGCCCGTGTTTGGATCCCAGGCATGCACTGACGTGCCGGTTCTCTGGCCATGCTGACACCGCGTCCCAAATACAGCAACTAGAAGGATGTGCAACTATGACATACAACTATCTACTGGGGCTTTGTGGGAAAAATAAATAAATAAATAAAATTATAAAAAAAAAGAATATCTTTACTCTTACAATAATAGCTATATGTTTGAAAGGCACCAGTGGATTACAAAATGAAGTACTTGACCAATGTTGTATCCTCCAGGGAGAACACAACATTCGTGTGTAATGCAGGGCTGCTGCTTTATTGTTCTCTCCTTTCAAGACATTTTATGACTTGTAAAACATAATAGGATTAATAGTGATATATGAGTAACAATATAAACTTACAGACAGCAAAAAGATACTATTTCAGTGTCATCATTTTATGTACTGTAACAAACAGTAATATTTTCATAGTGTAATATCTTGATTGATCATAAATTTTTTCCTGGCTCATTTTTATGCTAATTCATTTATTAGATTACCAAATTTATACTTTTATGATCTTTATTTTCAATCAATATAATTGAAGGGACATCAGTTGTTCTTGGTAAGTGAAAGTTCAGAAAAAGTTTTTGATAATGTATAAGTTTGAGAAGGATCTTTTTGTTTTTTAAAAGAGAAGTCAGGCCTGGCCCTGTGGCTTAGTGGTTAACTGCGCGCGCTCCGCTGCTGGAGGCCCGGGTTCGGATTCCGGGCACGCACCGACGCACCACTTCTCCGGCCATGCTGAGGCAGTGTCCCACATGCATCAAGGATGTGCAGCTATGACATACAGCTATCTACTGGAGCTTTGGGGGAAAAATAAATAAATATAATTATAAAAAATATAAAAGAGAAGTCATTTAATATTTGGAAAAGTTCTCAAAAATCATCAAACTCTTTAATTTTACAGAAAAGAATACTACGTTCCAGAGAGCCTAAGTATGTTGTCACACACTAACCAGAAACAGATCTGGGCCTAGAACTCAGGTCTGAGTCACCTGACTTCTACTGGACCACACTCAAGGGAGCACACCCTCTTCTTACTGGTAATTTCTAATACTAAGTTATTTTCAAAAGCACAGTTGAGAGAAATTGTAAATAAATAAAACATGATTTTATATAAAAAAGTAGCAATTGCGACCCACAATTTCTATTCCATAAGAGTGTTTCCTTTCTTGTAGGTTTCTCGTTTTTAATACCAAGTCCATTTTGGTAACAAGAAAAAAGACATAATGTTTAGTTTCTTTAGTAACATAAAAAAAGCTTCTGTGGAAATTAAAAAGACACTAACTAATGTCTCGTCTACTAAAGCAACTTAAGAATATTATTTGATTTTGGGAAAGCTCTGAGAGATTTTTTTTTAAAATCATATCCACGTGACTATTAGTCCAACCAGGCACATCTCCACATGACATCTCCTAGAGTGCCCAGTTTTCTGCTGGATCCAGCTATTGTCAGGCCCAGTGCTCTGGCTGAGTAGAGAATGATGCCGCTTCTGAAAAGCATGTACTCAGTTCCACTTCAAGGCTGATTGATGGAGACACTAGGAAAGGAAAAGATGAAAATATTACCCTAATCAATGATGTAAAACACAAGCTATGAACAACCGTTAAAAGAATTCTCTATGAAATTGATCAATTCTACTATCACTACACCGGGCTATTTCCTATCAGTAATTTGACACATAAACAAATAGAATAGTGTATTTAATGATATCAATTCTTTTAGTTGTGTGCTTTTCCTTTTAAAACTACATATGCTTATATGTGTTTGCTTTATTTTCAGGTGGTGTCACCGTGTCAAGGCCTCGCGGGCAGGTGGGGCCTTCACTGAGGACCCCCAAGGCCCCCCCTAGGCCCGCTGGCTGTGCACGTGCCCTTGGCCTCATGGGTTAAACCCAAGGCCGCAGGGCTCCCATAGCGAGCGGCCAGAGAAAGAAGGGCCCATGAGAGAGGTAGGCGAGGGGCGCAGGCTCTGCCGACTTCCTCTTCTCAGGCCCCTGAGAGAGAGAGACAGAGAGAGAGAGAGAGTGAGAGAGCGAGAGAGATCCCTGACCTCTGCATTGCTGCCTCCACCGCTGGTGCCATGTCACACACCATCCCCCTTCCCCCAACATCCCCATGCTACCCCTGGGAAGGCACCACCACTGGGAGGCCTGTTCCTGGTCACCTCCCTGTTGTCCCTTCAGGACCAGAGCCCAGTGCAGGGGAGTTGGTTCAGACAAACATTTACATGCCCCTCTCCATGAGAATTGTCTTCTCCAGTCTCACATCCCAAACCCCACCCCCAACATCCTCCTTTGTCTTATCTGAAGATAGTATTTAAGAGGAGCATCTCTGCCATTCTTTTGAGAGACTCCATTTCTCATGTGTCTCCCATGTATACATGTTATGAGCCCAATTTAATCAGGCATGGATTCTTTTACTTGCCTATTTGCATCAGGAACATAATTACTAGCTAGAGAATTAATTAGAGAATATTCATGGTGAATGAAAGATGTCATTTCTAATAACATAATGGAATTCCTTGAGGCTTTATTCTGGGGATATGTGTAGGATTAAGTCAGGACACACTGTGAGAGTGATAAATAAGTTCTATATATTTTTCTTCTTCAAGACCATGAATTTCAGCCACAGTTCATACCCATCTACTTTGCAACAATGAAAAACAAACAATGACCTTGAATATTTTGCCCTCAGATTCATTAGTCTTTAAAGTATTAATTGAACAATTTAAATCTAGATGAGTGAAAGACTATGGAGACTTCTAGAATGTCACGTTAGGTCCTTTAGAATTGAAGAATTGTTTTTATAAAACATTTCTATTCCTTCTTATACCTTGACAATAATGTTACTCTGAATCTGTTTTAAAGAGGATAATGGCAGATTTACTTTAATTTGCACCCTTTTTTAAGTACATTTACCTAATATTTCTCAGTCTCTTGAAAACTTTTCTTTAGCTCAACATTCATTTAAATCACCAGACCTATTTGATGAAGCCGACATGAACATTTACTCGAAAACTCCTCAGAAAATTACTAATTTAACCTGTACTCTGGACGATCCATTGTAAAACTCAAACTGGATTTGCCAGGCCCCTCAAAACGGCTCATAACTCCGTTTGTACATTTATCTGGGAAGATACTCTCTGAAGGTAATTGTTCTTCCCAAATGTTTTCTTTAATTCAATCAGCAATACTTCCAAAGTCTTAATGAAAATGTGGCCAATTTGGTGAAATCCAAGTGACTATTTTGTTTTTGCATGCCAATGAGATTAAGAATATAAGTATTTTAATTATTGTTATTGATTTTAAAAATCAGAGATGAAGAAAACAAACTTCTTTGTCCAAAGACATTTCTGCAAATGAAATCGTCTGAAAAACTGACAGCTAGCCCCCTGTTTTAACCACTAAACCATAAGAAATGTAATACCGTGGGCAAACACTTGAGAGTTGTCACCTGCAGGAGTCCCCAGCACTGTTGCCCCATCAGGGCCATGGATCAGGGGAAGGAGCCAGTGGAGGGGAGTCAGCTGGGCCCTCAGCATCCTTCCTTCCTTGGTCAGAACCCAGTCCCAGCTGCTCCCTGTATCATCTTCTGGGGAAGCAGAGAATTCTTCTGGAGACACAACACATTGGGTGTTAAGGATGTCATTGTTCTTTTATAAACAGATGTTAGATCGTGTAACGGGCTTCTCAGGACAGGAGAAGCCACCTCAAGGGAAGGCAGAACTTCTCCAGGAGCTGAAGGTCATCCAGGGAGAGCAGAGTCAAGGGCTGCACAGCGTCAGCCGGCTCCTGCTCTCCATCTCATGGACACCTCGGTCCCCAATCCCCGACACCCCTCCCAGTGCCCCCCCAGGGGTTCCCATTGTATCCTCAGAGTCCCGAGCAAGCGCAGGACCGGTGCTCAGAGTGGCAGAGGGGCCGCCGAGCTGGAGAGCCCCGGGGCGCATGCACTGGGGGCGGAGTCCCTGATGCGGAAGTGGTGGCCACTGGAGTTTGTGTGGGGGGCTCGGGCAGTTTCTGGATCCTTCCTCCAGGATTTTCAGCGCGGGGAGCTCTCCTTTCTGCAGTGTGGAGGAGCGCTGGGCAGGAGCGGCGCTGAGGTAGGCGGTGGGCAGCGGGCTCGGCGTGGAGATCTCCGCCGCGTATGGCGGGAGCGTGGTGTCCAGGGCGGCGGATGGGACCGGGGGCCGGGGCTGCTGGCGGGCTGCTCCAGGCGGGGGAGCCCAACCTCTGTCCCTTGGAGGAGCAGAAGAGCGCCGCTTGGCCAGCCTGTCCCTGTGCCTTGGCGGGGCCCCACCTCAGCGGGGTCACACCCATCCGTGGTGCAGGGGGCGGCAGGGAGTCGCTTGCCCTGTGCGCCCGCCCTTGAGTTCGCGCCCCCCGGGACCCCGTCTAGGCCAGGTCGCTACATCTCTGGGTGAACGCTTTCCTTCGGAAGAGGGCCTGTGGTCAGCGCTCCTCTGCCTGACTCCGCTCAGGCTATTGGGCTCCTCATTGCCTTCATTAAACAAATGAACGGTTTCTACATCCTTGGGACCACCTTTATAGAAAAGCCTGATCGCATTCCTGGTTTCTGATAATTGATTCTATATTTGCAAGGTGAACTTTGAAGCCTGTGAATTGTTGTAAACTGCATTTAATGAAAGGAGCTTTAAACAATCTTTGGTGCAAATTGTGTAGCTTCCTAATACTAACTCACCTTCTGTTAACATAGACTGATGACTGATCAATTGATGATTGACATAATGTGTATGGAATTTTGGTTTCAGTTGAAAAGATTTTCTTGGCAGTCGGTGCTAAAATTAAAATCGGATAAAGAGGAGGATTTTGGAAGTTGTATGTAGTGTCTGTTTTGTCTCCGTACTCATTTAGAATTGTAAGAATTTAGATTTGGAAAACCCATAGAACAAGAAGTTTGAAATTTTGATTTGACTGACAAGGGGAAAGGTCAAAACGTCAAATACGGTAGGATGTCATTTATATAATATTCTAGAAAAGATAAACCATAGGGAAAGACAACAGATCGTTAGTTGTCATTAGTTTTCATATTTAATCATTTAGTTTAATAGTTTAATCATTAGTTTTAATATTTCTTATTAAAAAATACATTTTAATGATAGCATCCTAATTATGCTTTTGGGTGATACCAGAAGTTGATAACCTATTAAATTCTGCAGTAGGAAGAAATGACATGTTGGTTATTGGCGTCTTTGAAGTGTAAGTATTGGCGGTAATGAAACTTGTAAATGAGCTTTTTTGGATTCTGAACTACTGATTTTTTTACTAGATCCTGTTGGACGTGGCATGTTACAAGTTTCAAAAGGCTCTTTAAATTATTGTAGCAGGCTGAAGCTATTAAATTATAATGTAAGCTCTTTATAGATGAAACAGGCAAAAATACAAAAAGCCATTCATCAATTTATCTTTGTTAAAAAATCAAGTAAATCTTACCATACACATGAATAACTTTTGGCTAGACAGACCTGAACTTGACAAGATGGACTCATTGGTATGGGGAACTTCTTTTGGAATGTTAAAATGGGAGAGGATATATAAATTTTACCTGAGGGTGACCCAAGTCGATATGGCAGGTTTAGTTGCTTTTACACTCTTTCTGAGTTATGATCTTGATTAAAAACCTGGTCATAGACATTCCATTTGGACCATTTTACGTATCAATATAATAAGATGTCTTATTTCTCTGATACTTTCTGATTTCAGGGTGTCTGGGAAAAACAGTTTCTCAACATAGGTACTTTGGAATATAATTTTTGATTGTTGACTTATTGAATCATAGAATTGTTGAGTTGGAAATAATTTTAGTGGTTTAGAGCCTAACCTCTTCAATTTCCAGGAAATGGAACGTGAGGTTTCTTGAGTTAAGTCGTCCACAGTCAGACTGCTACTTTAGTGGCAGAGTTGGAACTAAATGCTCAGATTGCTTGTCTCCAGATTCCTAGTACAGTGCTCTCTGTGCTGCGTACTATTAAGTAGACAAATCAATGAGTTACCTTCTCATATCATATACATAGCCAGCAGGGTCGATTATTTCCCATATGCATTTCTTTCCTTTCTTTTTTAAATAACTACTAACCACAATTAATTTATTCCCCTGCCATGTTTAATGACCATCCTTGTGTGTGTCTCCTCGAGCACACGTGTGAACTTCCTAGAATGGACACCTGCCTGTGATTGGATTGTTGGGCCAGAGGCTGATGTGCATCAGCCTCTTGATGAGCTGCAGCCAAATCAGCCTCTGAAGTTTTAACAATTTCCATTCCCTCCAACAGTGTTTGAGTCATCCTTGCCCTGCGAATGGTCAGATTGGCATTGTCAGATTTTTAAATTTTTGCCAATCTGATGGGTGAGGAATGAAGTATTTGTTTTCCTCTTTTGACAAACGCATAGAGCTGTGCAACTACCAAAATTGAGATACAGAACAGTTCCAGCACCCAGAACTCCCTTGAGCTGCTCTTTTCTAGTCAACTCTTCCCTCAAACTTAACCCCTGGTGGCTAATGATCTGTTGTCTTTCTCTATGGTTTGTCTTTTCTGGAATATCATATAAATGGAATCCTACAGTATTTGGCCTTTTGAGTCTGGTTTCTTTCATTTAGCATGATACATTTATTTGAGTGTTCATCCATGTTGTTGACTGTATCAGCAGCGCCTTCTGTTTTATTGCTGAATGTAGTATCCATTGTATGAATTTACCACAGTTTATCCATCCACCAGTTGAAGGACATTTGAGTTATTTTCAGTTTTGTCTTTTTTGACTATGAATAAAGCTGCTATAAATCTTTATTATTTGAGAAGGCAAACAAGTTTTTGCATCAACATGTCTTCTTCTCCTGGGTAAGCACATAGAAGTGGAATTGCTGGGTCATATGGTATGTGCATGTTTAACTTTATTTTAAAAACTCTTTGTGGTAGCAAAGTCATGGCCCACAAAGATGTCCTAATCCCTGAACCTGGGAATACATTGGTTTACTTGTCAAAGGTGAATTAAATTTGCAGACGGAATTAAGGTTGCTGATCAACTGACTTTAAAATAGGGAGAGGATCCTGGATTATCCAGGTGGGCCCAGTGCATCACAAAGGCCCTTAAAAGGGAAAGAGAAGCAGTAGAGTAGAAAAAGATACAAGGGAAGCAGGGCCAGAGAGATGCCGAGTTCTTGTTTTGAGGGTGGAGGAGGGGGGCATAGGCTAAGGAATGTGGTGGTCTCTAGAAGCTTGAAAAGGCTAGGAAATGGATTAAGCTTTAAAGTCCCCCCAAAAGAACCTAGCTCTGCCAACACCTTGATTATAGCCCAAAGAGACCCGTGTCAGACTGCTAACCTACAGTACTGTAAAACAATAAATCTGAGTTGATTTAAGCCATGAAATTTGTGCTAATTTGTTACAGCAGCATAATAAACTCCACTTTAAAACTGTTTTCCAAAGAGGCTGAACCACTTTGTGTTCCCACCAGCAATGTAGGGGTGTTCCAGTTACTTTCCATCCTCATCAACACTTGGTATGCTCAACCTCTTTAATTCTAGTCATTCCACTATGTACATAGCAGGATCTCAATGTGGTTTTTATGTGCCTTTTTCTCATGATTAACGACCTTGAGCATCTTTTCATGTGCTTACTTGCCATCTGCGTATCTTCTTTGGTGAAGTGTCCAAATCTGTGACCATTTTAAACTTGAATTTTCTTATTGCCGAGTTTTGAGAGTTCTTTATAGTCCTGTCAGATATGTGATTTGCAAAGGTCTTCTCCCAGTCTGTGGCTTGCCTTCTCCAGCCTCCCACGAGTGTCTTTGTGACGTCTGTGTAACATAACTCGAGAGGTTTCACATGACCTTATCTTCCTTCATTGGGAAACAGAGTGAAGTTGGAGCACGAGAGTCCAATCAGACCTTGATCAGAGTTGGGTCTGGGTCTCAGTTTTAGTAAACCCAGGCCTTCCACTTTCCCCCTGTTCCTGTTTGCGGTGCTCCCCTCCCCCGCACAGGGGTCTGGTCCTAAGTCTGGTAGATCTCTGTCTCCTCAGGTTTGGGAGCCCACAGAAAACTTAGCTACGCCCGTCAGACATCTCAGCGTAGCTCTCCAGCCTCCTACCTTACATTGTTCACAATATGGCAAATTCCCAAAAGGTCACACTAGCAGTATGTTTGACTTAGGCCACTTCCACCACTTCTGGAGGTTTCGCTTTGCTTTGTGGAAGCTTTTGGCCTATTTCCCCAGATTCCTGTGTGGCACCAAAACTTAACACAGGTGCTGTGAGGAAGAGCAGTTGTGTGTCTGAGAGCCTTCAGGTTTCCTCTGCCACACCAAACTAGAAGTTTGGCTAGTTTCTCTTTTCCCTAGCCGAGGCTCTGACTGAGCAAGCCAGAGTCTCGGCGAGCACCTAGAATCAGAAAATGCCTGCAGGGGAAAGAAAGATAAAAATCCCTGCTCACATAAAAGAGTTTTCTTCTTTCTGGAATTTTAGTTGGTTGGTTCTGAAGTTCTCTGATGCTCTAAAAATATATTTATAATTTATCTGGCTTTGTCCAGTTTTGCAGCAGGAGTGTTTTCCTGTCCTAGTCTCCTCTAAACCAGAAGTTCCCTTGTCATTAGTTTTTAACTCCATCAGTTATACCCTGTCAATATTATTATTGTTTGGTAAAGTCATGCTTTCAATGATTTATTCAGACGTTTACCCTTTTTTATCCTCACGATCCATTTTTACATCTTAGCATTTCTTCTTCTATCAATTTCTTCTTAAAGTACATTCTTTTTCACTTTTTAAATTTTTGCTTTGAGGAAGATTAGCCATGGGCTAACATCTTTTCCTATCTTCTGCTATTTTGCATGTGGGTCACCACCACGGCATGGCTGATGAGTGCTGTAGGTCCACACCTGAGATCCAAACCCATGAACCCAGGCAACCAAAGTGGTGCGTGGTGAACTTAAACCAATACACCAGGTGGCTGGCTCCCTTAAAGTACATTCCTTCGATGTTCCTTAATGAGCATTTGTTGGTGGTAATACTCTTAGTAAATGTTTGCATAAAAATATCTTTAATTCACCCCGGTTCTTGAGATATGGTTTGATTGGGTATACACTGAAAGTGATCGTCTCTCTGTACCCTGAAGAATTAATCCAACTCTCTCTTGCCTTCTGTTGTTAAGACACGTATCATGGGTCTAAATGTAAGTCTCCATAAGTGTTCTGTCCCTCTGCGGGGCTTTGAATATCTTCTTTTGTATTTGGTGTTCTTTGGTTTCCCTGGATGGATCTGACTCTAGATTTATTTTTTTAATTCTGCTTGAGATGTATTCAGCTGCCTGAAGCTAGAGTAGAAGAATTTTATCAATTCTGGAAATTTCTGTTATTATGTCTGAATATTCCTTTAAATCATATATATATTTATATTTTTTAATTCAAATATATATACACATACTTATTTATACACATTCAATATATATTCATTAAATATATATTTATATTATTTAACTCAATGTATTATATTATTCAATATAATGATTTATGTTATTCAAAAAATACATATATTATTCATATATATAGTTTCCTTTACTTGACCAAACTCAAGCCAGGCTCCTTTGAGCCCTCTTCTTCACTAGGCCTTGATCTTGGCCTATAATAACTACAGCCTCTCAGCACAAATGGTTTCACCCCACACACACACATTAAAGAATTAAACACTGACATAGTTTCTAACAGCTCAAATCCACATCCCTACGATGACCCCTGCCCCCTTATAGTGCCTGCCTGAGAAAGCTCAAGGCAGCCAAAAGAATTGACTGTTTGTTCTGGCCAACACTCGATCATTGGCCCCTGACATCCCTTTCTTAGAGCATTTACCCAAAAGTGCTTACAACTGTGAATCTTTCCTCTGTCTTTTTGAGTTGTGTATGTGTCTCCTATAACTGCATTTCTCAAGGTTCTGAGAGCCATTCCTTGAGAGGAGGACAGGGTGTCTGTCTCCCAGACTCTGTGAGAGGAGAGAAGTTAAACTTTGATCATTTCCAACCAGCAGACACAACTGGCCAGATCACACTGCACTGACCAACACTCTGTAGCTGTTCCCTCCCTGACTCTACTGAGCCCCTGCTCACCCCTCTGCCTGCTCCCTCATTCTCTCTTTCAAATGCCCCGTCACCTCTGTACAAATCCAATTGAATTCAGCCCTGTTCCCTCTTCCCTACTGCAGTGGTATATTACTGATTAAAATCTGTTTTGATCTTTTTAACTAGATTCTGGCTTTGTGTATACTCTACATTTAACACACATCCTGATAATCTCATGCATATGCATATATATGCATATACCAACACAACCATGGGCCCTCCAGGACCAGTTCAGCTGACCCCATCTCATCAACAGAGTAGTTCCGCATTTTCTTTCAGGAACTGACACCCCTCGTCCAGTTCAGGCCAGTTGAGACCACCAACCCATCAACCGGGCCTGCGCAAATGCTTGATAAGTGACCTTTTTGACATCGAACTAAAAGCTCCATCCTCAGATCATGGTAACACTGCCAATTTGTGAACACACATCTGATGAAGAGCCATGAAGCTTGACTTTGCTTGCGCAGATCATCAATTACCTCACTTCTCCTTACTTCCAATCATCTGCCTCCACACATCAGACCACCCTGCCCTTCATCCCATAAATTGTGCCCCAAGACCTGGATCAGGGAGACAGATCTGAGACAGACACGTGCCCCATCTCCTTGCAGATCAATCTCACAAAATAAAGCTACAATTCTTTCCCCAAAGGCTAATGTCAGAATAATTACCTTTTTTAATGTAGATTGGGCAAGAGAACCTCAATATTGTGCGGTAACATCAATACACATATATATACTTAATGGATGTTTTATCTTCTTTTTCTTTTTCTTTGCTGAGGAGGATTCACCCTGAGCTAATATCTGTTGCCAATCTTCTTTTTCAAAGGAAGATTCACTCTGAGCTAACCTCTGTGCCAACCATCCTCTATTTTGTATGTGGGTTGCCACCACAGCCTGGCCCACTGATGAGTGGTGTAGGTCCATGCCCAGGAACTGAACCTGGGCCGCTGAAGTGGAGTTCTCTGAATTTAACCACTAGGCCATGGGTCTGACCCATCTCTAATAGTTTTGATGATGTTACTAGAGATGTAATTGAAGTTTCACTATGATCTCTGGATTCCCTTGCTGCTCCTTTAGTCCCTCACTTCAGTGTATGTGTTTCTTGCTCCATCTTTCATGCTAGAGGAATTCCTCAAATATCTAGTGGTCCTTGGCTACCCATTCGTATTTCTGTGATGAGGAGGAAACAACTGAGTATGATCTCTGTGGGCTTGATGGGGCCTGTGTCTGTCTGGACTCAGTGTTTCTTCAGAGGTGTAGAGTGTTGACATAAACAAGCAAACAATGTTGGTACCCACACTGATCTCTAACAACATACTTATTCCACACATTCTCACAATGACAAACATTCTCTGAACACTTGGAAATGCTGACAACACACACACACACACACACACACACACACACACATATACACACTATTTGCAAATGACCAGCAGCATTCAGCCTGTAAACTGCACCTGATAATGCACACTGATCATCAGAACATACACGCAAACTCACACACATACAGACCACTCACTGTCTCAGAGCCCACAGTGACTTGAACTCTAAACACACACAGACATCAACAAAACACACATTCACATAGATGCTATAATAGCCATGCACCCTGTGACCATACAGAATTGCTGAACACACACACATCCACACAACGAGGAACGTGGCCATGCACGTGTGGGCTTGATCAGGGGTTTTTTCACACCTCAGCATCAACATGGACACCCCGGGGCGAGAGGGAGAGGCAGAGGGAACGGGGAGAACATGTGGGGAGCAGACAGGAGGCACTTGCATAAAGCAAATATGATACCTGCAAAGCTGGTTCCTAAATGACATATGACTCAAGGGTATGAGGAGCCAAGAGGATCTGAAATGGTACAAAGGAGGTGACTGATACAAACCCATCACAAGATATTGAAATGTAAGGGACAGTGATATTTTAAAAGGCACTGAGGAGAGTTCATCAAAGCTTAGATATCATTCCAGACAATGAGTGACATGGAATTCTGGCCAAAGAACAGCCATTATTGCTGTTAAAATTCCTATTTAAATGTTTCTTATAAAATTATACTCATTGAAAAATGACAAATATTCATTGATTTAAAACATTTCAGGATAAAATTACTGCAGGTTCCACTTTTATTGAGTAGCTTTCCTCGGGCAGCTATAAAAGCTGGATAAAGCACACAGAACAGCTACTTGAAGGGTCAGAGAACATCCCGTGCAGGCAGGACTTGGGGGTCTATAATCTCTGAGATGAGGGAAGCACAAGATTGTGAGCACCAGCTCCATGCAGCTTCTCCCCTAAGGCATTTGCTATTTCAACAGTGAGAGAAGAGAGTCTGAGTAGAAAGAGGAGGAAAAATGAAATGAAATTTGGTTCCAGCAAAGTCCAGTAACTTCTGCTTCCAGTCAGATGTGGTAAAGGCAGAGCAATAATTAAACATTGATTTAATAAATACAGTGTGTTTGAAAACACCAAAGGGCTGTGGAAGAAACAGGACTAGATGAAATAAAATTTCAAAAAGGTAAGAGCCTTTTTAGGTGAGATTGTCAGACATACCCTCACCCGGGGGAATTTGCGTAATCTGGACTGTGGTAATCAGACTTGTGTTAGCAGAAGACAATAGTAAGTATAATCTGTCATATTGATCTATGTTAGCTTTTTAATATCACAAGTTTTGTTTCCCTGTTAAATTTTATTGCCTCCACTAGAAGACTCTGTGAAGGGAAGGACATTGTATCATTTGCCACGTGATCTCCAGAACATTCTTCAGTTGGGGCTGTATGACTACTATAAATATTTGTTAATTGTTGGTTTCATGAATGCTATGGACTGAATGTCTATGTAACCCAATTTCATACGTTAAAATCCTAACCCCTGACATGGTGGTATTTGAAACTGGAGCCTTTGGGAGTTAATTAGGTTAGGTGAGGCCATGAGTGTGAAGCCCCCATGATGGGATTAGTGCCCTTATAAGGAGATGGAGGGCCAGAGCTCTCTCTGCCAGATGAGGGTAGAGCAACAAGCTGTCCTTCTGCAAAACAGGAAGACAGGTCTCACCAAAAACAAATCAGCTGGAACCTAGATCTTGAACATCCCAGTCTTGAGAACTCTAAGGAATGCATTTCTGTTGTTAAAAGTGCCCAGTCTAGGGACAGCCCAGTGGCGCAGTGGCTAAGTGTGTGTGCTCCACTTCGGTGGCCTGAGGGTTTGCAGGATCGGATCCCGGGTGCACCCTGACGCACTGCTTGTCAAGCCGTGCTGTGGCAGCGTCCCATATAAAAAGTAGAGGAAGATGGGCACAGATGTTAACCCAGGGCCAATCTTCCTCAGCAAAGATGAGGAGGATTGGCATCAGATCTTAGCTCAGGGCTGATCTTCCTCACACACACACACACACACACACACACACACACACACAAACCCAAAAGTGCCCAGTCTAGGGGCCTGCCCCACCACCTAGTGGTTAAGTTTAGTGAGCTCCTCTCTGGTAGTCTGGGTTCGGTTCCTGGACACAGACCTACGCCACTCATCAGCAGCCATGCTGTGCGGGTGACCAACATACAAAATAGAGGAAGACTGGCATGGATGTTAGCTCATGGTGACTCTTCCTCAGCAAAAATATAAATAAAGAACCCAGTCTATGGTATTTTTGTTACAGCATCCCATACTGACTAGGACACTGAGTGTGTGAATAAGTTCATCTAGATCAATGATCCTTCTTCCACATGACACATTATTGCCAATGATCCCTAATTTGGTGTGAGTCAAATGTCCCTTAAGGATCATAAAGACGTTAGGGACCTTCTCCGTAGTTATGTACATATTGATACGCATGAAAACGTTGCATCAAGTGCTTTATCGACGCCTTAGTCTCACACCTCATCCCATTAGCCTTCAACGAACCTCAGTGTTACAGCCAGTGCTTTGGGAATTAGAGGAAAGTCCCTGGACGGAAGAGGGGCTGGTGTCCATCGTGCAGCTCCTGTCCTCTGCCCAGCCAGCTCCAGCGGAGGGTCAATTTATAAGATGGGCTTTCCTCCAGGCAGCTCTGTCTTTCTCCCAGCCTGTTCTCATATAGGATGATCTCACCAAGAGCAATGAGTGGAAATTGGAAGGGAAGAGCTACAGAAGGCATCTGCCAGGGGAAATTCTTTGTGGTTACATGATCTAGAATATGGACACCCGGTTGCTCTAAGGGGTCCTGAAAATGGAACCCTTCCCATGTCTGCAATATCCCTCTATGTCCTCTTTCCCCACCATCTCTCTGTTCTTGGTGGCAAAATTCCCTTGGCAACGACAATATAAAAATGCAAATAGGGAATGGTCCATTTCCAGTCTCAGAATTCTGTGAAATTTTACTGCCTATCCCCAGTCTCCCAGGACTAACGCCCTTTTTACTCTTTTAAGATTAGATCACATTTTAATCTCCTTGAATCAGAGTTTTCTCTCATCCTTGTTATGTATATACATTTTCTAACACAGAATATTGAAAACATTATTTTTGGCCCTACAATTTCCAGATTAATTCATAGCTATTTTCTGATGGATGCATGCCTTTTTAATTATGTTTATAACTCCATTAACTATAGAAATTGACTACATGCTGAGTAGTAATGTACTAATACAGGAAAATGGCCCATTTGTATTCATCATAAAGTTTCATGTTTTCATCAAGACAAATACACGAATACTTAATTATTCAGCAAAAACTCTTACTGTGTACATGTAAGCAATAATAAATCTATCGGAGTTGGTTTACCTTGTCGATTATTCCTTGTTTCTGAATTGTCCCTTCAGCATTTCCATGAACATTTTAGAATCCTGCATCCTTATCCTACCATTTTAAATACTAGGTCATTGACAAAAGTCCACATGACTTATCCAGTTGTGTGCTAGTGTGTCCTTTGTAGGGTGTCTTTCCGGGTACGTTTTCCAATGTGAACTCCAGCTGATGGCCTTGTGACACTGACGTAAATACTGGTGTCTCCACATATCATGGGGCCAGTGGTGTGTGGTCCTTTACGGAGTCATATATAACCTAATACTTTTCATTCAATCAGTGTAAACAATGCTATGGAAAGTAGATTGGGGACAATTAATAAAAGAAGATTGATTATGAACATGCTGTTAGGGAGAAAAATTGAACCTCTGGCTATAAAGGTTTATGTTTATGCAATTAATCAGCCACCCTAACAGACCCCGTTCATAGGCAGGGCTATATACATATATACATTAGATTAAGATTATATCATCCATTAGTTTGAATGTGCTTTTGTAAAGTATGCCTTGTTTCTCTTGCCCTTTCATACTGGGAGAAATACGGAATAGATAGAAAATGACTGGCTTACTCTGGTCCTAACTCAGATCACGTAGGGCTTGAATCGTTGAACAAATGAGCCATTAACGGCGGCTACACCACTGGGATTTCCTGATCTAACATCGGTTATACACCCTATTGTGGATATGGACTCTAGAATAGGATTGTGCTGTTATCCTCAGGGTAACTTGTTCTGTTGATCAATATTTTGGATCAATAAGTGATAAAATATTTTGACTAGCTGGTCTTGATTTTAATCACTCGGTGGTTATTTTCTTCCCTGAGGTCACCCCAACAAAAATTCTTAGTCCATTTAAGTTTTGTTATCCCTTGATTTGGCTTACCTTTGTTTTTTTTTAATTAATTGAAGCTCCATAGGGTCTTCTCGCCTTATTTTGTCATTCCCACCTCTTCAGGGAAAGGTTAATTTCACTGTTTAAATGTAAGAGAGAGTAAAACCCTCGAGTGGCCCTTCATACAAGTTCTCGTTTAGACAACAAATGATGATGTTGCCTTTGCAAGGTCTGGTCACCGCGGCTTTTACACCGTGTCACTGAGCAAGCAGTGCCTGTAACACCAGAAATGCCAGAGGAGATGCTTTTTCTAAACAGGTGGGGGCTGTGTTTGCCGATTTTCTTTTACTTTTTAAAGCTTTCCTTGAATGCCTACCTGTGTTGGGTTAACAATTAATATAATAAATAATTATTGGGTTGAATTTATTTTATTGTTAACTTTTGGTGATTATGTGTTCTGATATAAGATAATGCAAGGAGAAACAACTCTTATTTCTCATAGTAACAGTACTACTTCTATGAATTAATAGATTAATGCAGTATTAGATTAGGAGTTAGTTTCTGTGACTGAAATTAAGTATATTGTCGAACCCGAAGGCTTTCTTAATTGGTGGCTGAATTTAGGCCAACGAGGGTATTGTTTGTACTCCCTCTCTAAGGAAGGTTGTATCCTGTATCTAAAAGGCTGTACCTCTTTAGGGCTGGGTCTGGAGGAGGGAGGAGGCTGGACAAGTGTGGAGCTGGCTCTGGCCCAGAGGGATGAGCAAGAGACACAGGGCACCTGCTGCCACACACAGCCGCAGCAGACATCACTCATCAGTCACGACATGCTTGGCTGCAGAGCCAAGAGAGCCCCCAGTCCTCAACAAGGTGCACTCCGAAGCCACTCCCGGGCAGAGCAGGGGACTGTGATGAACCCATTTGCAGTCCCTGCTCCCCTAAGACGTGCTGCAGGCCTCCTCTCCCCACTTACCTCAGCAGCTCCTCACTGTCCTCGGGACTCAGGCCTTCAAGGCCCGCCAGCAGGCTGTTCCAGCACTTCTCCTTCCTTATCATCGTCTCCCCTCTCCGCTCCCACTCTAGTTCCAGGGCAAGTTACTTGTGGCTCCTGAGTGTTGCTCCTTGGCCTGGAAGGCCCTTCCTTCACCCCATTCACCCTGTGCACTCCTACTTACGCTTCAAGACTCGACTCCAATGATGCCTCCTCAGGAAGCCCTCCCTGATGCTCCATCTTCCCAGGCATGCTCTAGGCCACCACTCTGCCTCCTGCCCACGTCCATCACTGCCGGGAACCTTGCTGGGCCCTTGTCTGGTCTCCACGTCCAGCCTAGCCCCTAAGGGGGGGAGGAAATGCTTAGGCTCAGGCAGTGGAGCAGACTCCTGGACCGTGGTGACACTCCCCACCCAAGGAGAGGTCATTCATTGACCCACTTCCAGCTTGGGCCCAAAGCAGCTCAGGGGGAGCCAGGACACAGGGAGGCTGGCTCTGGGCTCCACAGGTCACAGGGTCAGCCTAGAGAAAGGGCACAAGGGGCCACACAAAGGGCCTCAGGACAGAACTCCAAGTCAACAATACCCTTGCCAAGGGCAGCAGGGGCCAAAGGCAGCTGCACAGGCCGCAGGAGGTTCTGGTGAGCTTTTCATCTGCTCAGAGAGGCCCAGGGCTGGATAGAAGGAACTCAGGAGGCCCGTCTGAGGTGGAGGCCACCTCGGGGGCATGTAAGCAGAAGCTGAGCTTCCCACAGTAAGTGGAATCTGAAGAGGTGACCCTCAGACCCCTGGCAGCTCTAACGTCTCCGAGTTGGAAGTCAGTCCCCTCAGTCACAGCCTCTAGCTGCCCCCTCATAGGGCTGTGCCTCTCAAACACAGCTCCCAAGGTGAGTGGAGGCTGAGGGTGAATCAAACTTCCTACCCGTGAGAACCTCTGTGATCCCGGCCTCCCACAAGGGGCCAAGGATGATGAGCAAGGGACAGAGGGACTGACCCACACGACTTCCCCACGGATTCTGAACATGCTTGTGATTCACGGGGCCAATTAGTATCTGTCCTCCTCTCCACTCCTCTCTCCCCAAAAGGACATGTCAGTGTTTACTATGACATCCACAGACACATCAAGGGCATCTGGGAAGAGTCATGTGTACATCTGGAGAGAAAGGAACTGTGAAAACCAGTAATATCTGCATCCATGTGTGCAGATACTGACATCCACATACAGCTGTCACATTCCTCCAGCAGCCCTGGAATACTCCGCAATCACGCTGACAGGTTTTGGCACATGGGAGCCAAACCAACTGGTGCTGTCCCCGAATGCCACCACTGCTGGGGCCTACCTTGAGATTGGGGGGAGCCTGGGTGCCATGCCCCATCTCACAAAATTCTGGCTGTTGTCCAGGAGGGTCTCACAGCCTTTGAGGATCATGCACTCCATGGCTATGTTTTCCTGGATGCTCTCTGTCTCATTTACTTCATTGTGCATTATCCTGTGGGGACAGAAAATAAGCCAGAGACAGGCTGTCCCCACCTCTCAGGGAGAAGGGAATGCCGGGCCTCTGGCCAGACGTAGGAAGAAGGCCTGGCACCCAGGATGCTCAGGTGGAGCCTGTGGTCATGAAGGGGGAGAGAGCATGCATATTGAATACCTGCTGTGCTGGGCACTCTATGGGCATGATCTCACATCATCCTTCTGACAGCCCAAGGAGACAGATGGCCTTATTTCAGAGAGACGGAAATGGAGATTAATAGCTAGAAAGCAGGTCTGATCTAAAAGTCTGAACCATGTCCTTGAGGGCGCATGCCTGGGGAGCCCACTCGGGTGCCATGACAGTGAGGGCCCCAGCTTGGACGAAGCCACCCCTGGGAGCACCAGGGGCCCATGGCCGGGAGGGCCCAGGCCCTAACAGGCCCCAGCTCTGTGCTGCGTGGAGAATGCGGTTAGAGCCAGCCCCTGACCCAGCGGACCACACAGGCTGTCCAGCTCCGCAGAGCAGGCAGTTTGGGAAAGTGAGGGGGAGCTCTGGGTCCTAAGCCCACCTCCAGGCCCTTCCTCCTGTCGGCTTAGAGCCTCAAGCTCTGGGCTCTTGCCCCAGACAAGACCTTGGAAGAGGCTCCAAGTTAGAGTCTGAGATCAGAAGTGCTGTGGGTGTCCGTCCTCAGCCCTGCTCGTGGGAGTGCTGGGAGCTGAGAGAACCATTCTCCATTTGCTTTGTCTCTCTCTCTCTCCCTCTCTAAGTTGCTGCTCTCTCTCTGACTTGCTTCATCACTGTCTCTCTCCTTCCCCATCTTTGCCTCTGTTCTTCTCCCCCTACTTCTCCCTGCTGCAGATTCCCAGGCTCATTCTGACACTGCACAAGCTCCTGGCCCACTTTTCACGAACACATTGAGCCAACAGCCTGGACGACGCCAGGGCTAAAATGGAGGAGCTGTCTGGGTGAGCCCGGCTTCCGGGTGCCCCCGCCAGTGGACAAGACAGGGCTGAGGATGCTCCCCAGTGGGAGTTTGCTGACCCCCAGATGGTAAAGGCTCATGTTCAGGTTAGGATCCCAAGTGATGAGGGTTGGGGGACCCCCAGCTTGCCCCACCTGCAAGCAGGGCCCCCGGAACAATCTGAGGAGTTCACAGCTGAAGCCCAGTGGGCACTTGGTGAGATGGTGTGGGTGCTGTGCTGTCCTTGGCACAGATGGGGTTCAAGGAAGGGCCCTGGATACTCACGTGAGCCCACCTGCCAAAATGGGGAACCGCCCAGGGACTCACAGGCACTCTGCCAACTTCCTCTGTTCTCCAGTGTCAGTGTGTCACAATCTGTGGTTTAGGAGCCCCAGAGTGGGTCCTGGGTGATGGGCCTTCATGTGCTCAAGGCTGCAGTCAACAGCAGGCAGTGTCATGGGTGGAGAAGCCCATGACTAGTCCAGTGTCAGAGGCCCCAGCCCTCTGGTCAAGGCCCCTCCCCTGCCCCTCTTTCAGTCACCAAAGTACGGGGCAACCTTCCTCTGCTGGGGCAGAATCAGAGGGGCCGGGAAGGAGGCGCCTACAACAACCCAGGCAGCAGTTGACGGTGGCCTGTACCAGGTGGTGGCAGTGGAGGCGAGGAGGAGGTTCAGATTCTGGGTGTGTTTTGAAGATGGAACCAACAGGAGTTTCTGATGCATTAGATGTGAGGAGAGAGAAGACGGGAGTCAAGGGTGAGTCCAGCGTTTTTGGCTGAGCAAGCAGAAGGTTGGAGTTGCTGCTAACCGGGATGGAGAAAGGTGCAGGAAGGGCAGGTGTGGAGGGGCAGTCTTTCTTGCTTCACTGGAGCTTTACTGGGGTCATGTTGAACTTGAGATGGACAACAGTGGTGGAGAGGACAAGAAGGGAGGATGGTGTTTGAGTCTGGGGTTTCAGGGTGGGAGCCATTCAGGAACCATCAGCTCGGAGATGGTATTTAAAGTCACAAGACTGGTGAGATCACCAGGGGAGTGAGTTTAGGCAGGAACGAGATGCACACCAAGAGCTGAGCCCTGGGTTCTCCACCTTATGAAGGCCAAGAGATGATGAGCAGCCTCGTAGTCAGTGTTGGGCTGCCACAAACTGCAAAGGAATGTCAGTGTGCAGTATGTGAGGTCCAGTACCCAGCCCTGCCAAACACTCAGTGCCCTAAATGGCTTCCCGAATCCAGCAAAAGGCAGCCAGTAGGGCCACGGATCCCAGCTGGGTAGAGGGAGGACAAGGCTGGACCAAGGCAGGGCACAGGCCCCGGAGTAGAGGTTCATTCAGGGAGCAAATGTAATCAGAGCGTGATTGCAGACTAACAAAAACCATTGTGGGGTGGAGACCCCAGTCTTCTCATACCCCAAGGAGCCAAATCCTGCACACTTCCCCAAGGAGAATACCTGGGGCTCCTGCTAGGATCCTCGTCACTGTGGGTTGCCCTGTTCCCGGTCGGGCAGGAGTGAGGAAGGCACATGAGTGCCAAGCCCTTTGTCCCAAGACCCTGATCCCCTTTCCTGAAGCCTACCCCTCCGTTGTCCCACCTGATCACCTGCACTTGGCCTGAACCCAGCCCTAGTAGCACAGAAGAGGGTTTTCCTGTCACCCTGACAGCAGCCCTTTCATCCTTCTCTCTCCTTCCCTTTGGGGACTGAGGAAGGCTCCCAGCCCGGCAAGAAGCCATCAGACAACCTATCCTCCTTGGTTGTGCTCAGAAACACTCCTCCCCTGGGGCTGACTCTCTCCTACCTCTGGCCTTTGTCCCGCTTTTTCTCCTGAACCTCATCTCTTGGGCTCACTGTAACCCAGGTCATCACTTTCAGTCCCCCCGGGAGCCTGCGGCCCTGGGAACTCCTCCCCAGCTTCGTGGACAATGTGGCTCTCAGTACAAACCCCAGCCGGGGCTGGCAGTAGTCCTGAGCAGCTGCAGCTGGAACTTGTCTAAGAGTGAAATTAGTGTTGCTACTCTGGAATCGCCACCTTGTTTTTAGGAAATACAGCCCTCCTCAACAAAATCCCCACCCTCTTCAAAAGAAATGGTTCTGCTTACCTTTGCTAACCTCCAAAAACGAGTCCATATCCAGGGAACCAGCATATCCTTGAAATCCTAGAACAGGGCTAGGGCCTGGGCTGCTAAGAAGAGCACTGCTTGGAGGGAGGGACTGAGGCTCCTAAGGAAGAGACCCCATCTCCATGCCCCAGTCTGATAACCAGAAAACAACGGATAATAATAGTTTTATAATAACACCTTTGCAACCAGTGATAATAGCAACAGTCATCACGGCCCTTTACTCAAGCATCTTCCATGTGATGGGCCTGAGGTCAGCACGTGAAATGTGTTCTCTTCCATCCTCACTCCGACCTTCTACAAGTGAGCAAACTGAGGGTCAGAAGGGCCCAGTAATTTGCTCATCATGCTGAGTTCGTTAATCACGGATCCAGCCCCACTAGTGTCATCTCTTATTGCTGGGAGGGTTAAATGGGACAGTGTCTACGAGAGAACTTCGAAAGCCATGCATATTAACCAGCCCTCTTGGTGATCTGGTCGTGGTTGTAGAATTTGAGGCATCAGCAGACAAATAAGAGGTTTTGTGCTTTTCTTGGTGTAGGAGGGGTATCTTTTCCAAATGCTCTTCCCTCCAAAATCACTAACATTTTAAGACTCCTGAAAACCCACCAAGGCTCTTAGCAAAGTTGGCAACTCACACTCCTCTTTTTCCACCAATGCTATTTTTCAAAAGCAGTTAAATGGCTCCAACTCCTGGAGAGGAGGGCTGTTGCGGCAGTCGGAACAGGACAAATAGGAGAGTTGTCCTTATTCTCAGATTAAGGGGCAAGGTGTGTCCTGCTCCCCCCCAGGTGTGCTGGAGCCTACTGAAGTCAGTCTTTCCATGAGCAAGTAGGATTTCCAGGTGCTCCAAAGCTAAGCCATTCCAGGGCCCAAACATTAAGGAAGAACTGTATAAAGTGCATTGGGTGAAGGGAGGAGATAACAAGTGCAAATGCCCTGAGGCAGGATGGGTGGGTAGACTTCTATGGATGGAGATAAGGTCAACAGTGGTGTGAGGGGCAGAGTAATGAGGAAAAGTTTTTCCCTGTACACCCGTCCTCCTCCCAGTTTTGCCATCTCTGTTCGATGTGGTTCAGACTTTTAGATCAGACCTGCTTTCTAGCTATTAATCTCCATTTCCGTCTCTCTGAAATAAGGCCATCTGTCTCCTTGGGCTGTCAGAAGGATGATGTGAGATCATGCCCATAGAGTGCCCAGCACAGCAGGTATTCAATATGCATGCTCTCTCCCCCTTCATGACCACAGGCTCCACCTGAGCATCCTGGGTGCCAGGCCTTCTTCCTACGTCTGGCCAGAGGCCCGGCATTCCCTTCTCCCTGAGAGGTGGGGACAGCCTGTCTCTGGCTTATTTTCTGTCCCCACAGGATAATGCACAATGAAGTAAATGAGACAGAGAGCATCCAGGAAAACATAGCCATGGAGTGCATGATCCTCAAAGGCTGTGAGACCCTCCTGGACAACAGCCAGAATTTTGTGAGATGGGGCATGGCACCCAGGCTCCCCCCAATCTCAAGGTAGGCCCCAGCAGTGGTGGCATTCGGGGACAGCACCAGTTGGTTTGGCTCCCATGTGCCAAAACCTGTCAGCGTGATTGCGGAGTATTCCAGGGCTGCTGGAGGAATGTGACAGCTGTATGTGGATGTCAGTATCTGCACACATGGATGCAGATATTACTGGTTTTCACAGTTCCTTTCTCTCCAGATGTACACATGACTCTTCCCAGATGCCCTTGATGTGTCTGTGGATGTCATAGTAAACACTGACATGTCCTTTTGGGGAGAGAGGAGTGGAGAGGAGGACAGATACTAATTGGCCCCGTGAATCACAAGCATGTTCAGAATCCGTGGGGAAGTCGTGTGGGTCAGTCCCTCTGTCCCTTGCTCATCATCCTTGGCCCCTTGTGGGAGGCCGGGATCACAGAGGTTCTCACGGGTAGGAAGTTTGATTCACCCTCAGCCTCCACTCACCTTGGGAGCTGTGTTTGAGAGGCACAGCCCTATGAGGGGGCAGCTAGAGGCTGTGACTGAGGGGACTGACTTCCAACTCGGAGACGTTAGAGCTGCCAGGGGTCTGAGGGTCACCTCTTCAGATTCCACTTACTGTGGGAAGCTCAGCTTCTGCTTACATGCCCCCGAGGTGGCCTCCACCTCAGACGGGCCTCCTGAGTTCCTTCTATCCAGCCCTGGGCCTCTCTGAGCAGATGAAAAGCTCACCAGAACCTCCTGCGGCCTGTGCAGCTGCCTTTGGCCCCTGCTGCCCTTGGCAAGGGTATTGTTGACTTGGAGTTCTGTCCTGAGGCCCTTTGTGTGGCCCCTTGTGCCCTTTCTCTAGGCTGACCCTGTGACCTGTGGAGCCCAGAGCCAGCCTCCCTGTGTCCTGGCTCCCCCTGAGCTGCTTTGGGCCCAAGCTGGAAGTGGGTCAATGAATGACCTCTCCTTGGGTGGGGAGTGTCACCACGGTCCAGGAGTCTGCTCCACTGCCTGAGCCTAAGCATTTCCTCCCCCCCTTAGGGGCTAGGCTGGACGTGGAGACCAGACAAGGGCCCAGCAAGGTTCCCGGCAGTGATGGACGTGGGCAGGAGGCAGAGTGGTGGCCTAGAGCATGCCTGGGAAGATGGAGCATCAGGGAGGGCTTCCTGAGGAGGCATCATTGGAGTCGAGTCTTGAAGCGTAAGTAGGAGTGCACAGGGTGAATGGGGTGAAGGAAGGGCCTTCCAGGCCAAGGAGCAACACTCAGGAGCCACAAGTAACTTGCCCTGGAACTAGAGTGGGAGCGGAGAGGGGAGACGATGATAAGGAAGGAGAAGTGCTGGAACAGCCTGCTGGCGGGCCTTGAAGGCCTGAGTCCCGAGGACAGTGAGGAGCTGCTGAGGTAAGTGGGGAGAGGAGGCCTGCAGCACGTCTTAGGGGAGCAGGGACTGCAAATGGGTTCATCACAGTCCCCTGCTCTGCCCGGGAGTGGCTTCGGAGTGCACCTTGTTGAGGACTGGGGGCTCTCTTGGCTCTGCAGCCAAGCATGTCGTGACTGATGAGTGATGTCTGCTGCGGCTGTGTGTGGCAGCAGGTGCCCTGTGTCTCTTGCTCATCCCTCTGGGCCAGAGCCAGCTCCACACTTGTCCAGCCTCCTCCCTCCTCCAGACCCAGCCCTAAAGAGGTACAGCCTTTTAGATACAGGATACAACCTTCCTTAGAGAGGGAGTACAAACAATACCCTCGTTGGCCTAAATTCAGCCACCAATTAAGAAAGCCTTCGGGTTCGACAATATACTTAATTTCAGTCACAGAAACTAACTCCTAATCTAATACTGCATTAATCTATTAATTCATAGAAGTAGTACTGTTACTATGAGAAATAAGAGTTGTTTCTCCTTGCATTATCTTATATCAGAACACATAATCACCAAAAGTTAACAATAAAATAAATTCAACCCAATAATTATTTATTATATTAATTGTTAACCCAACACAGGTAGGCATTCAAGGAAAGCTTTAAAAAGTAAAAGAAAATCGGCAAACACAGCCCCCACCTGTTTAGAAAAAGCATCTCCTCTGGCATTTCTGGTGTTACAGGCACTGCTTGCTCAGTGACGCGGTGTAAAAGCCGCGGTGACCAGACCTTGCAAAGGCAACATCATCATTTGTTGTCTAAACGAGAACTTGTATGAAGGGCCACTCGAGGGTTTTACTCTCTCTTACATTTAAACAGTGAAATTAACCTTTCCCTGAAGAGGTGGGAATGACAAAATAAGGCGAGAAGACCCTATGGAGCTTCAATTAATTAAAAAAAAACAAAGGTAAGCCAAATCAAGGGATAACAAAACTTAAATGGACTAAGAATTTTTGTTGGGGTGACCTCAGGGAAGAAAATAACCACCGAGTGATTAAAATCAAGACCAGCTAGTCAAAATATTTTATCACTTATTGATCCAAAATATTGATCAACAGAACAAGTTACCCTGAGGATAACAGCACAATCCTATTCTAGAGTCCATATCCACAATAGGGTGTATAACCGATGTTAGATCAGGAAATCCCAGTGGTGTAGCCGCCGTTAATGGCTCATTTGTTCAACGATTCAAGCCCTACGTGATCTGAGTTAGGACCAGAGTAAGCCAGTCATTTTCTATCTATTCCGTATTTCTCCCAGTATGAAAGGGCAAGAGAAACAAGGCATACTTTACAAAAGCACATTCAAACTAATGGATGATATAATCTTAATCTAATGTATATATGTATATAGCCCTGCCTATGAACGGGGTCTGTTAGGGTGGCTGATTAATTGCATAAACATAAACCTTTATAGCCAGAGGTTCAATTTTTCTCCCTAACAGCATGTTCATAATCAATCTTCTTTTATTAATTGTCCCCAATCTACTTTCCATAGCATTGTTTACACTGATTGAATGAAAAGTATTAGGTTATATATGACTCCGTAAAGGACCACACACCACTGGCCCCATGATATGTGGAGACACCAGTATTTACGTCAGTGTCACAAGGCCATCAGCTGGAGTTCACATTGGAAAACGTACCCGGAAAGACACCCTACAAAGGACACACTAGCACACAACTGGATAAGTCATGTGGACTTTTGTCAATGACCTAGTATTTAAAATGGTAGGATAAGGATGCAGGATTCTAAAATGTTCATGGAAATGCTGAAGGGACAATTCAGAAACAAGGAATAATCGACAAGGTAAACCAACTCCGATAGATTTATTATTGCTTACATGTACACAGTAAGAGTTTTTGCTGAATAATTAAGTATTCGTGTATTTGTCTTGATGAAAACATGAAACTTTATGATGAATACAAATGGGCCATTTTCCTGTATTAGTACATTACTACTCAGCATGTAGTCAATTTCTATAGTTAATGGAGTTATAAACATAATTAAAAAGGCATGCATCCATCAGAAAATAGCTATGAATTAATCTGGAAATTGTAGGGCCAAAAATAATGTTTTCAATATTCTGTGTTAGAAAATGTATATACATAACAAGGATGAGAGAAAACTCTGATTCAAGGAGATTAAAATGTGATCTAATCTTAAAAGAGTAAAAAGGGCGTTAGTCCTGGGAGACTGGGGATAGGCAGTAAAATTTCACAGAATTCTGAGACTGGAAATGGACCATTCCCTATTTGCATTTTTATATTGTCGTTGCCAAGGGAATTTTGCCACCAAGAACAGAGAGATGGTGGGGAAAGAGGACATAGAGGGATATTGCAGACATGGGAAGGGTTCCATTTTCAGGACCCCTTAGAGCAACCGGGTGTCCATATTCTAGATCATGTAACCACAAAGAATTTCCCCTGGCAGATGCCTTCTGTAGCTCTTCCCTTCCAATTTCCACTCATTGCTCTTGGTGAGATCATCCTATATGAGAACAGGCTGGGAGAAAGACAGAGCTGCCTGGAGGAAAGCCCATCTTATAAATTGACCCTCCGCTGGAGCTGGCTGGGCAGAGGACAGGAGCTGCACGATGGACACCAGCCCCTCTTCCGTCCAGGGACTTTCCTCTAATTCCCAAAGCACTGGCTGTAACACTGAGGTTCGTTGAAGGCTAATGGGATGAGGTGTGAGACTAAGGCGTCGATAAAGCACTTGATGCAACGTTTTCATGCGTATCAATATGTACATAACTACGGAGAAGGTCCCTAACGTCTTTATGATCCTTAAGGGACATTTGACTCACACCAAATTAGGGATCATTGGCAATAATGTGTCATGTGGAAGAAGGATCATTGATCTAGATGAACTTATTCACACACTCAGTGTCCTAGTCAGTATGGGATGCTGTAACAAAAATACCATAGACTGGGTTCTTTATTTATATTTTTGCTGAGGAAGAGTCACCATGAGCTAACATCCATGCCAGTCTTCCTCTATTTTGTATGTTGGTCACCCGCACAGCATGGCTGCTGATGAGTGGCGTAGGTCTGTGTCCAGGAACCGAACCCAGACTACCAGAGAGGAGCTCACTAAACTTAACCACTAGGTGGTGGGGCAGGCCCCTAGACTGGGCACTTTTGGGTTTGTGTGTGTGTGTGTGTGTGTGTGTGTGTGTGTGTGTGAGGAAGATCAGCCCTGAGCTAAGATCTGATGCCAATCCTCCTCATCTTTGCTGAGGAAGATTGGCCCTGGGTTAACATCTGTGCCCATCTTCCTCTACTTTTTATATGGGACGCTGCCACAGCACGGCTTGACAAGCAGTGCGTCAGGGTGCACCCGGGATCCGATCCTGCAAACCCTCAGGCCACCGAAGTGGAGCACACACACTTAGCCACTGCGCCACTGGGCTGTCCCTAGACTGGGCACTTTTAACAACAGAAATGCATTCCTTAGAGTTCTCAAGACTGGGATGTTCAAGATCTAGGTTCCAGCTGATTTGTTTTTGGTGAGACCTGTCTTCCTGTTTTGCAGAAGGACAGCTTGTTGCTCTACCCTCATCTGGCAGAGAGAGCTCTGGCCCTCCATCTCCTTATAAGGGCACTAATCCCATCATGGGGGCTTCACACTCATGGCCTCACCTAACCTAATTAACTCCCAAAGGCTCCAGTTTCAAATACCACCATGTCAGGGGTTAGGATTTTAACGTATGAAATTGGGTTACATAGACATTCAGTCCATAGCATTCATGAAACCAACAATTAACAAATATTTATAGTAGTCATACAGCCCCAACTGAAGAATGTTCTGGAGATCACGTGGCAAATGATACAATGTCCTTCCCTTCACAGAGTCTTCTAGTGGAGGCAATAAAATTTAACAGGGAAACAAAACTTGTGATATTAAAAAGCTAACATAGATCAATATGACAGATTATACTTACTATTGTCTTCTGCTAACACAAGTCTGATTACCACAGTCCAGATTACGCAAATTCCCCCGGGTGAGGGTATGTCTGACAATCTCACCTAAAAAGGCTCTTACCTTTTTGAAATTTTATTTCATCTAGTCCTGTTTCTTCCACAGCCCTTTGGTGTTTTCAAACACACTGTATTTATTAAATCAATGTTTAATTATTGCTCTGCCTTTACCACATCTGACTGGAAGCAGAAGTTACTGGACTTTGCTGGAACCAAATTTCATTTCATTTTTCCTCCTCTTTCTACTCAGACTCTCTTCTCTCACTGTTGAAATAGCAAATGCCTTAGGGGAGAAGCTGCATGGAGCTGGTGCTCACAATCTTGTGCTTCCCTCATCTCAGAGATTATAGACCCCCAAGTCCTGCCTGCACGGGATGTTCTCTGACCCTTCAAGTAGCTGTTCTGTGTGCTTTATCCAGCTTTTATAGCTGCCCGAGGAAAGCTACTCAATAAAAGTGGAACCTGCAGTAATTTTATCCTGAAATGTTTTAAATCAATGAATATTTGTCATTTTTCAATGAGTATAATTTTATAAGAAACATTTAAATAGGAATTTTAACAGCAATAATGGCTGTTCTTTGGCCAGAATTCCATGTCACTCATTGTCTGGAATGATATCTAAGCTTTGATGAACTCTCCTCAGTGCCTTTTAAAATATCACTGTCCCTTACATTTCAATATCTTGTGATGGGTTTGTATCAGTCACCTCCTTTGTACCATTTCAGATCCTCTTGGCTCCTCATACCCTTGAGTCATATGTCATTTAGGAACCAGCTTTGCAGGTATCATATTTGCTTTATGCAAGTGCCTCCTGTCTGCTCCCCACATGTTCTCCCCGTTCCCTCTGCCTCTCCCTCTCGCCCCGGGGTGTCCATGTTGATGCTGAGGTGTGAAAAAACCCCTGATCAAGCCCACACGTGCATGGCCACGTTCCTCGTTGTGTGGATGTGTGTGTGTTCAGCAATTCTGTATGGTCACAGGGTGCATGGCTATTATAGCATCTATGTGAATGTGTGTTTTGTTGATGTCTGTGTGTGTTTAGAGTTCAAGTCACTGTGGGCTCTGAGACAGTGAGTGGTCTGTATGTGTGTGAGTTTGCGTGTATGTTCTGATGATCAGTGTGCATTATCAGGTGCAGTTTACAGGCTGAATGCTGCTGGTCATTTGCAAATAGTGTGTATATGTGTGTGTGTGTGTGTGTGTGTGTGTGTGTGTGTTGTCAGCATTTCCAAGTGTTCAGAGAATGTTTGTCATTGTGAGAATGTGTGGAATAAGTATGTTGTTAGAGATCAGTGTGGGTACCAACATTGTTTGCTTGTTTATGTCAACACTCTACACCTCTGAAGAAACACTGAGTCCAGACAGACACAGGCCCCATCAAGCCCACAGAGATCATACTCAGTTGTTTCCTCCTCATCACAGAAATACGAATGGGTAGCCAAGGACCACTAGATATTTGAGGAATTCCTCTAGCATGAAAGATGGAGCAAGAAACACATACACTGAAGTGAGGGACTAAAGGAGCAGCAAGGGAATCCAGAGATCATAGTGAAACTTCAATTACATCTCTAGTAACATCATCAAAACTATTAGAGATGGGTCAGACCCATGGCCTAGTGGTTAAATTCAGAGAACTCCACTTCAGCGGCCCAGGTTCAGTTCCTGGGCATGGACCTACACCACTCATCAGTGGGCCAGGCTGTGGTGGCAACCCACATACAAAATAGAGGATGGTTGGCACAGAGGTTAGCTCAGAGTGAATCTTCCTTTGAAAAAGAAGATTGGCAACAGATATTAGCTCAGGGTGAATCCTCCTCAGCAAAGAAAAAGAAAAAGAAGATAAAACATCCATTAAGTATATATATGTGTATTGATGTTACCGCACAATATTGAGGTTCTCTTGCCCAATCTACATTAAAAAAGGTAATTATTCTGACATTAGCCTTTGGGGAAAGAATTGTAGCTTTATTTTGTGAGATTGATCTGCAAGGAGATGGGGCACGTGTCTGTCTCAGATCTGTCTCCCTGATCCAGGTCTTGGGGCACAATTTATAGGATGAAGGGCAGGGTGGTCTGATGTGTGGAGGCAGATGATTGGAAGTAAGGAGAAGTGAGGTAATTGATGATCTGCGCAAGCAAAGTCAAGCTTCATGGCTCTTCATCAGATGTGTGTTCACAAATTGGCAGTGTTACCATGATCTGAGGATGGAGCTTTTAGTTCGATGTCAAAAAGGTCACTTATCAAGCATTTGCGCAGGCCCGGTTGATGGGTTGGTGGTCTCAACTGGCCTGAACTGGACGAGGGGTGTCAGTTCCTGAAAGAAAATGCGGAACTACTCTGTTGATGAGATGGGGTCAGCTGAACTGGTCCTGGAGGGCCCATGGTTGTGTTGGTATATGCATATATATGCATATGCATGAGATTATCAGGATGTGTGTTAAATGTAGAGTATACACAAAGCCAGAATCTAGTTAAAAAGATCAAAACAGATTTTAATCAGTAATATACCACTGCAGTAGGGAAGAGGGAACAGGGCTGAATTCAATTGGATTTGTACAGAGGTGACGGGGCATTTGAAAGAGAGAATGAGGGAGCAGGCAGAGGGGTGAGCAGGGGCTCAGTAGAGTCAGGGAGGGAACAGCTACAGAGTGTTGGTCAGTGCAGTGTGATCTGGCCAGTTGTGTCTGCTGGTTGGAAATGATCAAAGTTTAACTTCTCTCCTCTCACAGAGTCTGGGAGACAGACACCCTGTCCTCCTCTCAAGGAATGGCTCTCAGAACCTTGAGAAATGCAGTTATAGGAGACACATACACAACTCAAAAAGACAGAGGAAAGATTCACAGTTGTAAGCACTTTTGGGTAAATGCTCTAAGAAAGGGATGTCAGGGGCCAATGATCGAGTGTTGGCCAGAACAAACAGTCAATTCTTTTGGCTGCCTTGAGCTTTCTCAGGCAGGCACTATAAGGGGGCAGGGGTCATCGTAGGGATGTGGATTTGAGCTGTTAGAAACTATGTCAGTGTTTAATTCTTTAATGTGTGTGTGTGGGGTGAAACCATTTGTGCTGAGAGGCTGTAGTTATTATAGGCCAAGATCAAGGCCTAGTGAAGAAGAGGGCTCAAAGGAGCCTGGCTTGAGTTTGGTCAAGTAAAGGAAACTATATATATGAATAATATATGTATTTTTTGAATAACATAAATCATTATATTGAATAATATAATACATTGAGTTAAATAATATAAATATATATTTAATGAATATATATTGAATGTGTATAAATAAGTATGTGTATATATATTTGAATTAAAAAATATAAATATATATATGATTTAAAGGAATATTCAGACATAATAACAGAAATTTCCAGAATTGATAAAATTCTTCTACTCTAGCTTCAGGCAGCTGAATACATCTCAAGCAGAATTAAAAAAATAAATCTAGAGTCAGATCCATCCAGGGAAACCAAAGAACACCAAATACAAAAGAAGATATTCAAAGCCCCGCAGAGGGACAGAACACTTATGGAGACTTACATTTAGACCCATGATACGTGTCTTAACAACAGAAGGCAAGAGAGAGTTGGATTAATTCTTCAGGGTACAGAGAGACGATCACTTTCAGTGTATACCCAATCAAACCATATCTCAAGAACCGGGGTGAATTAAAGATATTTTTATGCAAACATTTACTAAGAGTATTACCACCAACAAATGCTCATTAAGGAACATCGAAGGAATGTACTTTAAGGGAGCCAGCCACCTGGTGTATTGGTTTAAGTTCACCACGCACCACTTTGGTTGCCTGGGTTCATGGGTTTGGATCTCAGGTGTGGACCTACAGCACTCATCAGCCATGCCGTGGTGGTGACCCACATGCAAAATAGCAGAAGATAGGAAAAGATGTTAGCCCATGGCTAATCTTCCTCAAAGCAAAAATTTAAAAAGTGAAAAAGAATGTACTTTAAGAAGAAATTGATAGAAGAAGAAATGCTAAGATGTAAAAATGGATCGTGAGGATAAAAAAGGGTAAACGTCTGAATAAATCATTGAAAGCATGACTTTACCAAACAATAATAATATTGACAGGGTATAACTGATGGAGTTAAAAACTAATGACAAGGGAACTTCTGGTTTAGAGGAGACTAGGACAGGAAAACACTCCTGCTGCAAAACTGGACAAAGCCAGATAAATTATAAATATATTTTTAGAGCATCAGAGAACTTCAGAACCAACCAACTAAAATTCCAGAAAGAAGAAAACTCTTTTATGTGAGCAGGGATTTTTATCTTTCTTTCCCCTGCAGGCATTTTCTGATTCTAGGTGCTCGCCGAGACTCTGGCTTGCTCAGTCAGAGCCTCGGCTAGGGAAAAGAGAAACTAGCCAAACTTCTAGTTTGGTGTGGCAGAGGAAACCTGAAGGCTCTCAGACACACAACTGCTCTTCCTCACAGCACCTGTGTTAAGTTTTGGTGCCACACAGGAATCTGGGGAAATAGGCCAAAAGCTTCCACAAAGCAAAGCGAAACCTCCAGAAGTGGTGGAAGTGGCCTAAGTCAAACATACTGCTAGTGTGACCTTTTGGGAATTTGCCATATTGTGAACAATGTAAGGTAGGAGGCTGGAGAGCTACGCTGAGATGTCTGACGGGCGTAGCTAAGTTTTCTGTGGGCTCCCAAACCTGAGGAGACAGAGATCTACCAGACTTAGGACCAGACCCCTGTGCGGGGGAGGGGAGCACCGCAAACAGGAACAGGGGGAAAGTGGAAGGCCTGGGTTTACTAAAACTGAGACCCAGACCCAACTCTGATCAAGGTCTGATTGGACTCTCGTGCTCCAACTTCACTCTGTTTCCCAATGAAGGAAGATAAGGTCATGTGAAACCTCTCGAGTTATGTTACACAGACGTCACAAAGACACTCGTGGGAGGCTGGAGAAGGCAAGCCACAGACTGGGAGAAGACCTTTGCAAATCACATATCTGACAGGACTATAAAGAACTCTCAAAACTCGGCAATAAGAAAATTCAAGTTTAAAATGGTCACAGATTTGGACACTTCACCAAAGAAGATACGCAGATGGCAAGTAAGCACATGAAAAGATGCTCAAGGTCGTTAATCATGAGAAAAAGGCACATAAAAACCACATTGAGATCCTGCTATGTACATAGTGGAATGACTAGAATTAAAGAGGTTGAGCATACCAAGTGTTGATGAGGATGGAAAGTAACTGGAACACCCCTACATTGCTGGTGGGAACACAAAGTGGTTCAGCCTCTTTGGAAAACAGTTTTAAAGTGGAGTTTATTATGCTGCTGTAACAAATTAGCACAAATTTCATGGCTTAAATCAACTCAGATTTATTGTTTTACAGTACTGTAGGTTAGCAGTCTGACACGGGTCTCTTTGGGCTATAATCAAGGTGTTGGCAGAGCTAGGTTCTTTTGGGGGGACTTTAAAGCTTAATCCATTTCCTAGCCTTTTCAAGCTTCTAGAGACCACCACATTCCTTAGCCTATGCCCCCCTCCTCCACCCTCAAAACAAGAACTCGGCATCTCTCTGGCCCTGCTTCCCTTGTATCTTTTTCTACTCTACTGCTTCTCTTTCCCTTTTAAGGGCCTTTGTGATGCACTGGGCCCACCTGGATAATCCAGGATCCTCTCCCTATTTTAAAGTCAGTTGATCAGCAACCTTAATTCCGTCTGCAAATTTAATTCACCTTTGACAAGTAAACCAATGTATTCCCAGGTTCAGGGATTAGGACATCTTTGTGGGCCATGACTTTGCTACCACAAAGAGTTTTTAAAATAAAGTTAAACATGCACATACCATATGACCCAGCAATTCCACTTCTATGTGCTTACCCAGGAGAAGAAGACATGTTGATGCAAAAACTTGTTTGCCTTCTCAAATAATAAAGATTTATAGCAGCTTTATTCATAGTCAAAAAAGACAAAACTGAAAATAACTCAAATGTCCTTCAACTGGTGGATGGATAAACTGTGGTAAATTCATACAATGGATACTACATTCAGCAATAAAACAGAAGGCGCTGCTGATACAGTCAACAACATGGATGAACACTCAAATAAATGTATCATGCTAAATGAAAGAAACCAGACTCAAAAGGCCAAATACTGTAGGATTCCATTTATATGATATTCCAGAAAAGACAAACCATAGAGAAAGACAACAGATCATTAGCCACCAGGGGTTAAGTTTGAGGGAAGAGTTGACTAGAAAAGAGCAGCTCAAGGGAGTTCTGGGTGCTGGAACTGTTCTGTATCTCAATTTTGGTAGTTGCACAGCTCTATGCGTTTGTCAAAAGAGGAAAACAAATACTTCATTCCTCACCCATCAGATTGGCAAAAATTTAAAAATCTGACAATGCCAATCTGACCATTCGCAGGGCAAGGATGACTCAAACACTGTTGGAGGGAATGGAAATTGTTAAAACTTCAGAGGCTGATTTGGCTGCAGCTCATCAAGAGGCTGATGCACATCAGCCTCTGGCCCAACAATCCAATCACAGGCAGGTGTCCATTCTAGGAAGTTCACACGTGTGCTCGAGGAGACACACACAAGGATGGTCATTAAACATGGCAGGGGAATAAATTAATTGTGGTTAGTAGTTATTTAAAAAAGAAAGGAAAGAAATGCATATGGGAAATAATCGACCCTGCTGGCTATGTATATGATATGAGAAGGTAACTCATTGATTTGTCTACTTAATAGTACGCAGCACAGAGAGCACTGTACTAGGAATCTGGAGACAAGCAATCTGAGCATTTAGTTCCAACTCTGCCACTAAAGTAGCAGTCTGACTGTGGACGACTTAACTCAAGAAACCTCACGTTCCATTTCCTGGAAATTGAAGAGGTTAGGCTCTAAACCACTAAAATTATTTCCAACTCAACAATTCTATGATTCAATAAGTCAACAATCAAAAATTATATTCCAAAGTACCTATGTTGAGAAACTGTTTTTCCCAGACACCCTGAAATCAGAAAGTATCAGAGAAATAAGACATCTTATTATATTGATACGTAAAATGGTCCAAATGGAATGTCTATGACCAGGTTTTTAATCAAGATCATAACTCAGAAAGAGTGTAAAAGCAACTAAACCTGCCATATCGACTTGGGTCACCCTCAGGTAAAATTTATATATCCTCTCCCATTTTAACATTCCAAAAGAAGTTCCCCATACCAATGAGTCCATCTTGTCAAGTTCAGGTCTGTCTAGCCAAAAGTTATTCATGTGTATGGTAAGATTTACTTGATTTTTTAACAAAGATAAATTGATGAATGGCTTTTTGTATTTTTGCCTGTTTCATCTATAAAGAGCTTACATTATAATTTAATAGCTTCAGCCTGCTACAATAATTTAAAGAGCCTTTTGAAACTTGTAACATGCCACGTCCAACAGGATCTAGTAAAAAAATCAGTAGTTCAGAATCCAAAAAAGCTCATTTACAAGTTTCATTACCGCCAATACTTACACTTCAAAGACGCCAATAACCAACATGTCATTTCTTCCTACTGCAGAATTTAATAGGTTATCAACTTCTGGTATCACCCAAAAGCATAATTAGGATGCTATCATTAAAATGTATTTTTTAATAAGAAATATTAAAACTAATGATTAAACTATTAAACTAAATGATTAAATATGAAAACTAATGACAACTAACGATCTGTTGTCTTTCCCTATGGTTTATCTTTTCTAGAATATTATATAAATGACATCCTACCGTATTTGACGTTTTGACCTTTCCCCTTGTCAGTCAAATCAAAATTTCAAACTTCTTGTTCTATGGGTTTTCCAAATCTAAATTCTTACAATTCTAAATGAGTACGGAGACAAAACAGACACTACATACAACTTCCAAAATCCTCCTCTTTATCCGATTTTAATTTTAGCACCGACTGCCAAGAAAATCTTTTCAACTGAAACCAAAATTCCATACACATTATGTCAATCATCAATTGATCAGTCATCAGTCTATGTTAACAGAAGGTGAGTTAGTATTAGGAAGCTACACAATTTGCACCAAAGATTGTTTAAAGCTCCTTTCATTAAATGCAGTTTACAACAATTCACAGGCTTCAAAGTTCACCTTGCAAATATAGAATCAATTATCAGAAACCAGGAATGCGATCAGGCTTTTCTATAAAGGTGGTCCCAAGGATGTAGAAACCGTTCATTTGTTTAATGAAGGCAATGAGGAGCCCAATAGCCTGAGCGGAGTCAGGCAGAGGAGCGCTGACCACAGGCCCTCTTCCGAAGGAAAGCGTTCACCCAGAGATGTAGCGACCTGGCCTAGACGGGGTCCCGGGGGGCGCGAACTCAAGGGCGGGCGCACAGGGCAAGCGACTCCCTGCCGCCCCCTGCACCACGGATGGGTGTGACCCCGCTGAGGTGGGGCCCCGCCAAGGCACAGGGACAGGCTGGCCAAGCGGCGCTCTTCTGCTCCTCCAAGGGACAGAGGTTGGGCTCCCCCGCCTGGAGCAGCCCGCCAGCAGCCCCGGCCCCCGGTCCCATCCGCCGCCCTGGACACCACGCTCCCGCCATACGCGGCGGAGATCTCCACGCCGAGCCCGCTGCCCACCGCCTACCTCAGCGCCGCTCCTGCCCAGCGCTCCTCCACACTGCAGAAAGGAGAGCTCCCCGCGCTGAAAATCCTGGAGGAAGGATCCAGAAACTGCCCGAGCCCCCCACACAAACTCCAGTGGCCACCACTTCCGCATCAGGGACTCCGCCCCCAGTGCATGCGCCCCGGGGCTCTCCAGCTCGGCGGCCCCTCTGCCACTCTGAGCACCGGTCCTGCGCTTGCTCGGGACTCTGAGGATACAATGGGAACCCCTGGGGGGGCACTGGGAGGGGTGTCGGGGATTGGGGACCGAGGTGTCCATGAGATGGAGAGCAGGAGCCGGCTGACGCTGTGCAGCCCTTGACTCTGCTCTCCCTGGATGACCTTCAGCTCCTGGAGAAGTTCTGCCTTCCCTTGAGGTGGCTTCTCCTGTCCTGAGAAGCCCGTTACACGATCTAACATCTGTTTATAAAAGAACAATGACATCCTTAACACCCAATGTGTTGTGTCTCCAGAAGAATTCTCTGCTTCCCCAGAAGATGATACAGGGAGCAGCTGGGACTGGGTTCTGACCAAGGAAGGAAGGATGCTGAGGGCCCAGCTGACTCCCCTCCACTGGCTCCTTCCCCTGATCCATGGCCCTGATGGGGCAACAGTGCTGGGGACTCCTGCAGGTGACAACTCTCAAGTGTTTGCCCACGGTATTACATTTCTTATGGTTTAGTGGTTAAAACAGGGGGCTAGCTGTCAGTTTTTCAGACGATTTCATTTGCAGAAATGTCTTTGGACAAAGAAGTTTGTTTTCTTCATCTCTGATTTTTAAAATCAATAACAATAATTAAAATACTTATATTCTTAATCTCATTGGCATGCAAAAACAAAATAGTCACTTGGATTTCACCAAATTGGCCACATTTTCATTAAGACTTTGGAAGTATTGCTGATTGAATTAAAGAAAACATTTGGGAAGAACAATTACCTTCAGAGAGTATCTTCCCAGATAAATGTACAAACGGAGTTATGAGCCGTTTTGAGGGGCCTGGCAAATCCAGTTTGAGTTTTACAATGGATCGTCCAGAGTACAGGTTAAATTAGTAATTTTCTGAGGAGTTTTCGAGTAAATGTTCATGTCGGCTTCATCAAATAGGTCTGGTGATTTAAATGAATGTTGAGCTAAAGAAAAGTTTTCAAGAGACTGAGAAATATTAGGTAAATGTACTTAAAAAAGGGTGCAAATTAAAGTAAATCTGCCATTATCCTCTTTAAAACAGATTCAGAGTAACATTATTGTCAAGGTATAAGAAGGAATAGAAATGTTTTATAAAAACAATTCTTCAATTCTAAAGGACCTAACGTGACATTCTAGAAGTCTCCATAGTCTTTCACTCATCTAGATTTAAATTGTTCAATTAATACTTTAAAGACTAATGAATCTGAGGGCAAAATATTCAAGGTCATTGTTTGTTTTTCATTGTTGCAAAGTAGATGGGTATGAACTGTGGCTGAAATTCATGGTCTTGAAGAAGAAAAATATATAGAACTTATTTATCACTCTCACAGTGTGTCCTGACTTAATCCTACACATATCCCCAGAATAAAGCCTCAAGGAATTCCATTATGTTATTAGAAATGACATCTTTCATTCACCATGAATATTCTCTAATTAATTCTCTAGCTAGTAATTATGTTCCTGATGCAAATAGGCAAGTAAAAGAATCCATGCCTGATTAAATTGGGCTCATAACATGTATACATGGGAGACACATGAGAAATGGAGTCTCTCAAAAGAATGGCAGAGATGCTCCTCTTAAATACTATCTTCAGATAAGACAAAGGAGGATGTTGGGGGTGGGGTTTGGGATGTGAGACTGGAGAAGACAATTCTCATGGAGAGGGGCATGTAAATGTTTGTCTGAACCAACTCCCCTGCACTGGGCTCTGGTCCTGAAGGGACAACAGGGAGGTGACCAGGAACAGGCCTCCCAGTGGTGGTGCCTTCCCAGGGGTAGCATGGGGATGTTGGGGGAAGGGGGATGGTGTGTGACATGGCACCAGCGGTGGAGGCAGCAATGCAGAGGTCAGGGATCTCTCTCGCTCTCTCACTCTCTCTCTCTCTCTGTCTCTCTCTCTCAGGGGCCTGAGAAGAGGAAGTCGGCAGAGCCTGCGCCCCTCGCCTACCTCTCTCATGGGCCCTTCTTTCTCTGGCCGCTCGCTATGGGAGCCCTGCGGCCTTGGGTTTAACCCATGAGGCCAAGGGCACGTGCACAGCCAGCGGGCCTAGGGGGGGCCTTGGGGGTCCTCAGTGAAGGCCCCACCTGCCCGCGAGGCCTTGACACGGTGACACCACCTGAAAATAAAGCAAACACATATAAGCATATGTAGTTTTAAAAGGAAAAGCACACAACTAAAAGAATTGATATCATTAAATACACTATTCTATTTGTTTATGTGTCAAATTACTGATAGGAAATAGCCCGGTGTAGTGATAGTAGAATTGATCAATTTCATAGAGAATTCTTTTAACGGTTGTTCATAGCTTGTGTTTTACATCATTGATTAGGGTAATATTTTCATCTTTTCCTTTCCTAGTGTCTCCATCAATCAGCCTTGAAGTGGAACTGAGTACATGCTTTTCAGAAGCGGCATCATTCTCTACTCAGCCAGAGCACTGGGCCTGACAATAGCTGGATCCAGCAGAAAACTGGGCACTCTAGGAGATGTCATGTGGAGATGTGCCTGGTTGGACTAATAGTCACGTGGATATGATTTTAAAAAAAAATCTCTCAGAGCTTTCCCAAAATCAAATAATATTCTTAAGTTGCTTTAGTAGACGAGACATTAGTTAGTGTCTTTTTAATTTCCACAGAAGCTTTTTTTATGTTACTAAAGAAACTAAACATTATGTCTTTTTTCTTGTTACCAAAATGGACTTGGTATTAAAAACGAGAAACCTACAAGAAAGGAAACACTCTTATGGAATAGAAATTGTGGGTCGCAATTGCTACTTTTTTATATAAAATCATGTTTTATTTATTTACAATTTCTCTCAACTGTGCTTTTGAAAATAACTTAGTATTAGAAATTACCAGTAAGAAGAGGGTGTGCTCCCTTGAGTGTGGTCCAGTAGAAGTCAGGTGACTCAGACCTGAGTTCTAGGCCCAGATCTGTTTCTGGTTAGTGTGTGACAACATACTTAGGCTCTCTGGAACGTAGTATTCTTTTCTGTAAAATTAAAGAGTTTGATGATTTTTGAGAACTTTTCCAAATATTAAATGACTTCTCTTTTATATTTTTTATAATTATATTTATTTATTTTTCCCCCAAAGCTCCAGTAGATAGCTGTATGTCATAGCTGCACATCCTTGATGCATGTGGGACACTGCCTCAGCATGGCCGGAGAAGTGGTGCGTCGGTGCGTGCCCGGAATCCGAACCCGGGCCTCCAGCAGCGGAGCGCGCGCAGTTAACCACTAAGCCACAGGGCCAGGCCTGACTTCTCTTTTAAAAAACAAAAAGATCCTTCTCAAACTTATACATTATCAAAAACTTTTTCTGAACTTTCACTTACCAAGAACAACTGATGTCCCTTCAATTATATTGATTGAAAATAAAGATCATAAAAGTATAAATTTGGTAATCTAATAAATGAATTAGCATAAAAATGAGCCAGGAAAAAATTTATGATCAATCAAGATATTACACTATGAAAATATTACTGTTTGTTACAGTACATAAAATGATGACACTGAAATAGTATCTTTTTGCTGTCTGTAAGTTTATATTGTTACTCATATATCACTATTAATCCTATTATGTTTTACAAGTCATAAAATGTCTTGAAAGGAGAGAACAATAAAGCAGCAGCCCTGCATTACACACGAATGTTGTGTTCTCCCTGGAGGATACAACATTGGTCAAGTACTTCATTTTGTAATCCACTGGTGCCTTTCAAACATATAGCTATTATTGTAAGAGTAAAGATATTCTTTTTTTTTATAATTTTATTTATTTATTTATTTTTCCCACAAAGCCCCAGTAGATAGTTGTATGTCATAGTTGCACATCCTTCTAGTTGCTGTATTTGGGACGCGGTGTCAGCATGGCCAGAGAACCGGCACGTCAGTGCATGCCTGGGATCCAAACACGGGCCGCCAGCAGCAGAGTGTGCACACTTAACCACTAAGCCACGGGGCCAGCCCAAGAGTAAAGATATTCTTAAGAATAGTGCCACAAAACAGGTTTTCCCAGCTACTGTTTGTCAGAGCTGAGACAGACATTAGGCTGGGGCACTTGAAGAGGCATGGTGGACTCAGCTGAGGGTGATTTAATTACTGTGAGATGATTAGCCAATAGCGAATAAGACGGAGACAGATTAAAAAGAGGTAAAGGGAAATAAAGTTGGAAATAATTAAGAAAAATAGTGCCTTCAAAATATCCTCTCATTATTTGTATAGCTTTTTTTTTTTTTGAGGCATGACTAGGATAGTATGTTAGATTTTTATAAACCCTTTTCTCCTGGGCTTATATTACTGAGTTCTTCGTTATTTATGATAATGCCAAAGAAAGCCTGGACAAAAGTATTCTGTACTATCAACAAGCACAAAACATGTACAACATTGCTCTATATATTAAGAGTCCAGCTGTAATAGTCAAGACATATATTCATGTGTGTAAAATTATAATGATTTTCTTATTTTCTCTGGCTGTGAACCATGTTAAAATATATAGTAATAAGCAGAAAGCCTGAAGAACTAGGTGATTTAAAACACCTGTTGTTACAGCTAGGCCATTCAAGGGTGAAATTAATTTCAATTTCACACTTCTCCTTTCCTTGTAGCCAGTGAAGTGTCTGGAAGGCAGAAAACACATGAAATTAATTGAGAGTTAACAGTATTTGGAGGCAGTTGAGGTTAAGCACTCAACAATGATGTCCCTTACTTCAGGAACCATTGACTGTTTGTCATAAGTTTACTTTATACATGGGTTCTATTCTTAGATTATTTCTGTATGTTTCTTAGAAGAGAGACAGGGCAGGAGAATTAACTATCAATCTACTGTGCGCCAGTTCCTTTACTGTATTCCCTTATGCAATTCTTACAGTAATCCTTTAAAGTAACTGTTATAATTCATATTTAACTGATAAAGAAAACCATGTTTACAAAATTGATCAAGGGTAAGAAGGAAGATGTTAACATCAGTCCGTTGGGTTATGCCTCATATTCTCTCCATTGTGATAAAAATGGTGCTTCAACATGGGTACTCACCATCTGGCTATTTAATACCGGCTCCTGCCAACAGCATTGGATGAGATGAGACGAGAAGTTTGTTTCCAAAGTTATTCTATTATATTTAAACTCTACTATTTATGCGTAGGATGTCAAGACATGTTTTAGAGGCATAGAGAGCAACTGATTAGTTCACCTACACATTTTTCAGGTTTACTATAACTTTCGTGTGCCACATTGTATCAACTTTACCAACTTTAGTGCTTCACTGTTCTGTTTTATAAAACTCAGAATTTCACTTTTCATGTAAAGCACTTTGCTGCTCTCTTAGTCACTAGATGGCAGTTCTGTATCTCTGTAAATTACCACTGCAGCAGGAAATGAGAGATCTTAAGCCAGTTTGCTCTGCACAAATGATGGACATAGGAGGACTTCTGGCCCATCAAGACTGCCTGTGTTATTCTGTGGCTGTAACGGGGATGTCCAGGACTGCTTAGTCAGAGGCACGAAGCAGAGTCAGAAAGCATCCTCTTAAGTTCTTCTTCAGATGTGAATTCAGGCACCTGTCTTCTCACCTGAGCACATTGGAGTTTATTGAATGTGTTCAGACTCTTACTCTCTCCCTGTACTTAATAAGTCTGGGAGCTCCATACCCCTAGAAAAAACATATGACTCATAAAGCCTTTTCTCAACTAAACAGAGTTGAGGGCTATGGTGTTGCCCGAGAGTCTGATGCTTAAAGAAAATACAGCTGGTGCTCAGGCGGAAGGAAAGAGCATCAGCTACTCCTGGAGGGCTTTTACTGATGCTCCTATGGAATGAGCAATTTCAAAATAAAACCACATGGCTTAAACATCAATAACTGATTGTTTTATTTTCAAGTAATATGCTCTGAAAATCTGCTATGTCTAAAAAGCTATTTCATAAAACTGAAACAGTTCTGTTTTTTATTCTCTGGTATTTGAAATACTACTAAAACTGTAAATCCTTTAACATTCTACAATATACAAATAGGCAAATATCAATTATATTCTCTAAAAATGTCTGCTCCCATGTTAAAGTTTAATATATAGCAGCAAAACTGGTTACCACCCAATTTTTAACTCATTTTTTGCTTTTGAAATTACATATAAAATTTGTGTTTTGAAGTATTTTCCTAAAACTCAGCATCTTTCTGATATAAATAGACTAGTTGCAAGGTAACTAGAATGAAGTTTGATCTTTAAAACTTTAGCTTTGTGTAAGAATTGATAACAAGAGGCAATTGGGTCTCTCCAGGTTATGATATTTATTAATTGTGAATAGCCACATCTATTACAAAGTGGTGAATAATAAAAATAAATCAAACAATATCAGCACTCTCTTACCCCACACGTACAGTTTATATGCAAATAAATTCTCATAGGTCAGAAAAATGCCTATGATTTCAGATAACTGGTAAAATACTATCTCATTCCAGTTTTAACCTCATTTGAAATTGACTTAAAACTCTTCTCTTAGATTCCTGCTCTGATCAGTGCCCCCTGGTCCCCTCAATGCCTCATTGGATTGCAAACTTATCTGAGGAATTGAATATTCTTTTCCATTTCTTCTCTTTAAGGTATCTGTGATAGTGCTTTTTATGCAATGACCACTTGGTACAATTCAGTATTAGTTTCAGAAACATCTTTAGTTAGGAACAAATCAAGGAAACAGATGTGAGGAATGTGGGGATGCCTAGCTGATGGTGCTTCAGGGATTCCTCACGTGAGTCTTGTCATAGAATAGCTTAAAGAATAAAGCAGCATTAGTCAGTTCAAAAGTGTGGGGTGAACATAATTCTAAATAATGATGGAGACGTAAAAACAAGAAGCCACTTGAATTTCGTTGAAAGGTGTTAGACACATCAAAGGGCTGGGAAAAAACATTGTTTAATGTAAGTTCTTTCTAAACTCTAAGGCAACAAGTAATATGAATTTACATGATAATTATAAACCACAAAACAACAATTCACAAGACAAGTAAACAACTTAAGTAGAAACCAGAGTAAGAAAAATAGAGGTTAAAGCAGAGATGGAGAGTGATGGTTGGGGTCAGAAACCATGGCTTAGTCATCCTTGAAGTCTCCCTCAGACTCTGATCATTCCTAGCGCTCAGTAAAGAGTTTGACCCCATGAGCCTGGGGAGGGCCAAAGTGAGAGATGGTTGGGAGGGGAGACAATGCAAGGATACCCTTGTGGAGGCACTGACATTGAAAATCAGTGACATCTTTGCCAAGGTGTTTACCATATTCAAGATTATTCTGGAAAGTTAAGGATTTTTCTGGAATGTACATTTTCATTTTATGGAAACTCCAACTAGCCCAGAGAAAGATTTAGACATTTTAGCTTTAGAAATAGAGAGAGGGGCCAGCCCGGTGGTGCAGCAGTTAAGTGAGCACGCTCCGCTACGGCAGCCCCGGGTTCAGAGGTTTGGATCCCGGGCGCACACCAATGCACCGCTTGTCGAGCCATGTTGTGGCGGCATCCCATATAATGTGGAGGAAGATGGGCACAATTGTTAACCCAGGACCAATCTTCCTCGGCAAAAAGAGGAGGATTGGCATTGTAAGTTAGCTCAGGTTTGATCTTTCTCATAAAACAAAAAAAAAAAGAAAGAAAGAAAGAATGAGAAAGTTTTTTGTCAGTTTTAATAATGAAAACCAATTAGCAACTGGGAAACAGTTACAATTTGAGATGAGAATGTGAAGAAAGAATTAGACGTCACATGTTGTTGCTTTTCTCTGGGGCAGTAAGGCTTGCAAGGGGAATGAAGTTCCATCGTTGTTCTATTGAGTTTGAGAAGGTGTAAAATTCATTTGTGCTGGGCAACACTGTTGACCTGTGGAGAAAAACAAATGGTTCAAGCAGCTGATCTAAAGGAATAACTGAACTCATAAAAGTTTTTAGCTTATAAAGTGTGCTTCCACTCTATTTAACTTTACTGGACATCCATTGACCTCTATGTGCAAGGTATTTGTGGTAGGTATCGAAGGAAATATAAAGAATTATAAGGTTCCAAGCTCCTCCACATACATGAAATTGTTTGCAAGATATAATTTGATTCTGCCAAGGTATTTAGTGTATGTTGTATTACAGAACCTTAAAAAAAATGAGAATGTTATCGAGAAATTGTAATTAAGGACAGCTTCTTAGGAGAGGTGGACTAGATCAAGTCCTCAAAGGGACCACTTTTGAGCAGGTGGAGGGAAGAAAGAGTGAGGATTTCAGATGGGAGAAGAGAGGAAAGGTACTGAAGTAGAAAGGAACATGGCATTTGGGCATGGGAGTGGGGAGGCCATGACAGGCACAGTCTTCCCGTGACTGAGAGGCAGCTCATTTTCCTCCTGCAGGAGCCCAGCACTGCTTCCCACCTCCTGGCCTCCTCCACCTGCAGACTCCGTGGTTGAGCCAAGGCCTATCTTGTTTTGTGTGTGTGAGGAGATCAGCCCTGTGCTAACATCTGCCAATCCTCCTCTTTTTTTGCTGAGGAAGACTGGCCCTGGGCTAACATCCATGCCCACCTTCCTCCACTTTGTATGGGATGCTGCCACAGAATGGCCTGCCAAGCGCTGCATCGGTGCGCACCCGAGATCCTAACCGGTGAAGCCCGGGCCACCGCATTGGACCACGCATGCTTAACAGCTTGCGCCACCGGGCCGGCCAAGACCTATCTTATCTGGATCGCTGCCTAGTCTTCCAACAGGTCCCTTTCCTTCAGTCTTAATTTTTTCTAATCTTTCCTTCACAATGCCTCCAGAGTTACCTTCTAGAATCCAAATTTGCTTAAATCTGATATCTGCTTAGACTCCTTCAATGACTGCTCAGAGCATCCGAGAGAACATTCAGACTCCTGAGCTGGACACGCAGGCTTTCTCTTGCTGTCCTCATCTTTAGCCTCATCACCCACTGTGTCCTACATGTTCGCTTTGTTCCAGCCTTAAAAATACCCCCATTTTCTGAAAGCTTTAGCATCCTTTATATCTGTCTTTTTATATGTGTTTATTCTGCACTCCTACCCCCTTTATTAATCAACTTAATTCCTATTTCTTGATCTAAACTCATATCAAATGTTTCTTCCTCTTGGAGACATTTCCTGAGAGGTCTCCATCTAGAGACCCATTTTGATGTCCCCACTCTGGGACCCTGTACTTATTTCCTTTTCCATAACTGTTGTTTTATTCTTGTCTCATAGACAGTGAGCTCCTTAAATCTGAGACGATCCTTCTTCTTGATGAATAAATGTCCAGCAACAGGATACATTGGAGCATATGAGGAAGCCATTTGGTGTAAAACTAATTGGGCCGGACCTTGTTTTTTTTTTCTTTTCCCCAAAAGGGGCCTGTAGCCTCTGTTCATCCATTGTATATCCGCTTTAAGCAATTAACGTGTCCCAAAGACAAAAGCAATGCCCTTAAGGTGTAAATGCAACTTTCCCCACATTAGCATTTCCTTAAGGATAAGCATTTCTCCATAGGCTAGGGTTTGATTGCTGCGCTCATTCCGTGACCACCAAACTTGAGACAACAGCCACGCCCATGGAGACAGCAGACCTGATACCCACAGTGTCCATCAATCCCCGTGCCAACAGGTCAACGTCGTGGCTATTGTAAAAGAGACATTGCAATCACATGTGGTCCATGCTCTTTGATGGTATATAATCACGCTGTACACCCCACTTCTTTGAAGTGCTCCATTTCTTTGTGAAAGCACTCTCCTGGGCTATATGATCCTCAAAGCTTGGTTCACAATAAACTCACCCCAATTTTGATAAATTTTTATTTATTTGGTTATGGATTATTTGCGTCGACATTCTATTTGTCTCTCCAGTATCTAAACGCCGTACCTGACACCTTTGGTGCACTCAGAAAATGTTTGATGAGTGAATAAGTATGTGTGAGACCACACAGGATGGAGCAGAAGGGGCTTTTTAGGGAGTGGTAGAAAATTTGCTCACATTCCTACCATAGTGGTTGAGGCTGTGGGCTTTGGACTAGTTTGTCTGGGCATCA
>NW_026691708.1:0-54354 GCF_020826845.1 Diceros bicornis minor
CTCTGCCCCCGACAGCCCCGAGCTGGGTCGGTCCCTCAGACCTGGCCAGGGGCAGCCCATCCCCCGGCGCCCTTCCCCGGGGCATCCAAGGGCAGGCTCGGCGCCAGCCCCACCCCGCTCGCCACTGCCCGACCATCGTCCTCCCTCGGGGGGCCTGGGCAGGACAGGGACCCGGCTGTGGGAGGCCTCCAGATCTCAGGCCTGGCACACCGTTTACCAGGCTGCTTCCTCCTCTGACGGGGGCCCAGCACACGCCCCAGGAGACTTGGCAGCCGCCCCCAGGGCTCTATCCTCTGGAACTCGTCCCCTTGGAAGGGGCCTGGCCCAGGTGCCAGGTTCGGCTGGTCGGCCAGCCTCCTTTGGAGAAAGCAGGCAAGCCGAGCCAGGCTTGCAGTGGCCCTGGCGTGACACCTGCCACCTCAGGCAGAGGGCCTCCCGCGTGCCCTCCATGGCGGGTTTCTCCCCGGAGCCGTGGCCTGGGCACTAGGAAGGCCGGGCCTCCCCGACTCCCGGGAGGAGGGGCTAGCCCAGTTGCGCCCTGGCCCCCAAACCCTCTGGTGCCATCTGCCTGTCTCGGCACTTCTGACTCCACAGAGCCTTTCCTACATCTGGGCTGCCTGCCGTGGCAAAGTGCAGGCGTGGGGTGAGGCCATGCCTTCTCTTTCCAGGAAAAAGTGAGCCCCTGGCCGAAGCAGCAGGCCCAGGCAGAGCCTTGAGCTTGAAGCCCAGTAGGTCTGTGGCCCTCAGGGCCAGAGCAATGCTTTCAAGGCAGGGAAGCGGCCTGCAAGCTGAGTGGGAGTGGGGGAGGGGAGGGAGACAGCTGAAGCCGAGTCCAGAAGGGCGGCGATGGAAGAGCTGCAGCTGGGTCAGAGCCTGGAGGGAGGGCGGGGCCTTCACTGAGGACCCCCCCCCCAGGGCAGCCCTAGGCCCCGGCGGTCGCGCATGCGCCCTTGGCCTGTGCGGTGTGTGGGGGCTTGAACCCAAGCCCGCAGGGCTCCCGGAGCGGCCATAGAAAGAAGGGCCCATGGAGAGGTAGGCGAGGTGGGCAGGGGGCGCCACCTTACTCTCCTCAGCTCCCTGAGGGAGAGAGAGAGAGACAGAGACAGAGAGAGAGATCCCTGACCTCTGAGTCTCTGCCTCCACCGCTGGCTGGTGCCAACTCACGCGCCATCCCACTTCCAGCCATCACCCCCACGCCTGCCCCGGGGCCAGCCCCACCACAGAGAGGCCGGTTGGTTCCTGCTCACCTCTGTGCCGTCCCTTCCCGACCTGACCCCAGTGCAGGGGATAAGCTTCAGACAAGTCTTTCCATGTCCCTCTGCATGACAATAGACTTCCTCCCCTCTCCCATTCCACAGGCCCACCCGGGACATCCACCTTTGTCATTAGCTCAGGAGAGGATGCAAGATGAGAATCTCTGCTATTGTGTGGGGAGACTCAGTTTCCCGGGTTTCCCCCATGGACACATGTTCTTCAGCTGGGTCTGATTTTCTCCAGACAAGCTGTCTTGGGAAGGATTTGGCCAGCCCTAAGAACCTGAAGGGAAAGGGCGGAGGGGGGTTCTCTCTCTGCCCCCGACAGCCCCGAGCTGGGTCGGTCCCTCAGACCTGGCCAGGGGCAGCCCATCCCCCGGCGCCCTTCCCCGGGGCATCCAAGGGCAGGCTCGGCGCCAGCCCCACCCCGCTCGCCACTGCCCGACCATCGTCCTCCCTCGGGGGGCCTGGGCAGGACAGGGACCCGGCTGTGGGAGGCCTCCAGATCTCAGGCCTGGCACACCGTTTACCAGGCTGCTTCCTCCTCTGACGGGGGCCCAGCACACGCCCCAGGAGACTTGGCAGCCGCCCCCAGGGCTCTATCCTCTGGAACTCGTCCCCTTGGAAGGGGCCTGGCCCAGGTGCCAGGTTCGGCTGGTCGGCCAGCCTCCTTTGGAGAAAGCAGGCAAGCCGAGCCAGGCTTGCAGTGGCCCTGGCGTGACACCTGCCACCTCAGGCAGAGGGCCTCCCGCGTGCCCTCCATGGCGGGTTTCTCCCCGGAGCCGTGGCCTGGGCACTAGGAAGGCCGGGCCTCCCCGACTCCCGGGAGGAGGGGCTAGCCCAGTTGCGCCCTGGCCCCCAAACCCTCTGGTGCCATCTGCCTGTCTCGGCACTTCTGACTCCACAGAGCCTTTCCTACATCTGGGCTGCCTGCCGTGGCAAAGTGCAGGCGTGGGGTGAGGCCATGCCTTCTCTTTCCAGGAAAAAGTGAGCCCCTGGCCGAAGCAGCAGGCCCAGGCAGAGCCTTGAGCTTGAAGCCCAGTAGGTCTGTGGCCCTCAGGGCCAGAGCAATGCTTTCAAGGCAGGGAAGCGGCCTGCAAGCTGAGTGGGAGTGGGGGAGGGGAGGGAGACAGCTGAAGCCGAGTCCAGAAGGGCGGCGATGGAAGAGCTGCAGCTGGGTCAGAGCCTGGAGGGAGGGCGGGGCCTTCACTGAGGACCCCCCCCCCCCCGAGGCCAGCCCTAGGCCCTGGCGGTCGCGCATGCGCCCTTGGCCTGTGCGGTGTGTGGGGGCTTGAACCCAAGCCCGCAGGGCTCCCGGAGCGGCCATAGAAAGAAGGGCCCATGGAGAGGTAGGCGAGGTGGGCAGGGGGCGCCACCTTACTCTCCTCAGCTCCCTGAGGGAGAGAGAGAGAGACAGAGACAGAGAGAGAGATCCCTGACCTCTGAGTCTCTGCCTCCACCGCTGGCTGGTGCCAACTCACGCGCCATCCCACTTCCAGCCATCACCCCCACGCCTGCCCCGGGGCCAGCCCCACCACAGAGAGGCCGGTTGGTTCCTGCTCACCTCTGTGCCGTCCCTTCCCGACCTGACCCCAGTGCAGGGGATAAGCTTCAGACAAGTCTTTCCATGTCCCTCTGCATGACAATAGACTTCCTCCCCTCTCCCATTCCACAGGCCCACCCGGGACATCCACCTTTGTCATTAGCTCAGGAGAGGATGCAAGATGAGAATCTCTGCTATTGTGTGGGGAGACTCAGTTTCCCGGGTTTCCCCCATGGACACATGTTCTTCAGCTGGGTCTGATTTTCTCCAGACAAGCTGTCTTGGGAAGGATTTGGCCAGCCCTAAGAACCTGAAGGGAAAGGGCGGAGGGGGGTTCTCTCTCTGCCCCCGACAGCCCCGAGCTGGGTCGGTCCCTCAGACCTGGCCAGGGGCAGCCCATCCCCCGGCGCCCTTCCCCGGGGCATCCAAGGGCAGGCTCGGCGCCAGCCCCACCCCGCTCGCCACTGCCCGACCATCGTCCTCCCTCGGGGGGCCTGGGCAGGACAGGGACCCGGCTGTGGGAGGCCTCCAGATCTCAGGCCTGGCACACCGTTTACCAGGCTGCTTCCTCCTCTGACGGGGGCCCAGCACACGCCCCAGGAGACTTGGCAGCCGCCCCCAGGGCTCTATCCTCTGGAACTCGTCCCCTTGGAAGGGGCCTGGCCCAGGTGCCAGGTTCGGCTGGTCGGCCAGCCTCCTTTGGAGAAAGCAGGCAAGCCGAGCCAGGCTTGCAGTGGCCCTGGCGTGACACCTGCCACCTCAGGCAGAGGGCCTCCCGCGTGCCCTCCATGGCGGGTTTCTCCCCGGAGCCGTGGCCTGGGCACTAGGAAGGCCGGGCCTCCCCGACTCCCGGGAGGAGGGGCTAGCCCAGTTGCGCCCTGGCCCCCAAACCCTCTGGTGCCATCTGCCTGTCTCGGCACTTCTGACTCCACAGAGCCTTTCCTACATCTGGGCTGCCTGCCGTGGCAAAGTGCAGGCGTGGGGTGAGGCCATGCCTTCTCTTTCCAGGAAAAAGTGAGCCCCTGGCCGAAGCAGCAGGCCCAGGCAGAGCCTTGAGCTTGAAGCCCAGTAGGTCTGTGGCCCTCAGGGCCAGAGCAATGCTTTCAAGGCAGGGAAGCGGCCTGCAAGCTGAGTGGGAGTGGGGGAGGGGAGGGAGACAGCTGAAGCCGAGTCCAGAAGGGCGGCGATGGAAGAGCTGCAGCTGGGTCAGAGCCTGGAGGGAGGGCGGGGCCTTCACTGAGGACCCCCCCCCCAGGGCAGCCCTAGGCCCCGGCGGTCGCGCATGCGCCCTTGGCCTGTGCGGTGTGTGGGGGCTTGAACCCAAGCCCGCAGGGCTCCCGGAGCGGCCATAGAAAGAAGGGCCCATGGAGAGGTAGGCGAGGTGGGCAGGGGGCGCCACCTTACTCTCCTCAGCTCCCTGAGGGAGAGAGAGAGAGACAGAGACAGAGAGAGAGATCCCTGACCTCTGAGTCTCTGCCTCCACCGCTGGCTGGTGCCAACTCACGCGCCATCCCACTTCCAGCCATCACCCCCACGCCTGCCCCGGGGCCAGCCCCACCACAGAGAGGCCGGTTGGTTCCTGCTCACCTCTGTGCCGTCCCTTCCCGACCTGACCCCAGTGCAGGGGATAAGCTTCAGACAAGTCTTTCCATGTCCCTCTGCATGACAATAGACTTCCTCCCCTCTCCCATTCCACAGGCCCACCCGGGACATCCACCTTTGTCATTAGCTCAGGAGAGGATGCAAGATGAGAATCTCTGCTATTGTGTGGGGAGACTCAGTTTCCCGGGTTTCCCCCATGGACACATGTTCTTCAGCTGGGTCTGATTTTCTCCAGACAAGCTGTCTTGGGAAGGATTTGGCCAGCCCTAAGAACCTGAAGGGAAAGGGCGGAGGGGGGTTCTCTCTCTGCCCCCGACAGCCCCGAGCTGGGTCGGTCCCTCAGACCTGGCCAGGGGCAGCCCATCCCCCGGCGCCCTTCCCCGGGGCATCCAAGGGCAGGCTCGGCGCCAGCCCCACCCCGCTCGCCACTGCCCGACCATCGTCCTCCCTCGGGGGGCCTGGGCAGGACAGGGACCCGGCTGTGGGAGGCCTCCAGATCTCAGGCCTGGCACACCGTTTACCAGGCTGCTTCCTCCTCTGACGGGGGCCCAGCACACGCCCCAGGAGACTTGGCAGCCGCCCCCAGGGCTCTATCCTCTGGAACTCGTCCCCTTGGAAGGGGCCTGGCCCAGGTGCCAGGTTCGGCTGGTCGGCCAGCCTCCTTTGGAGAAAGCAGGCAAGCCGAGCCAGGCTTGCAGTGGCCCTGGCGTGACACCTGCCACCTCAGGCAGAGGGCCTCCCGCGTGCCCTCCATGGCGGGTTTCTCCCCGGAGCCGTGGCCTGGGCACTAGGAAGGCCGGGCCTCCCCGACTCCCGGGAGGAGGGGCTAGCCCAGTTGCGCCCTGGCCCCCAAACCCTCTGGTGCCATCTGCCTGTCTCGGCACTTCTGACTCCACAGAGCCTTTCCTACATCTGGGCTGCCTGCCGTGGCAAAGTGCAGGCGTGGGGTGAGGCCATGCCTTCTCTTTCCAGGAAAAAGTGAGCCCCTGGCCGAAGCAGCAGGCCCAGGCAGAGCCTTGAGCTTGAAGCCCAGTAGGTCTGTGGCCCTCAGGGCCAGAGCAATGCTTTCAAGGCAGGGAAGCGGCCTGCAAGCTGAGTGGGAGTGGGGGAGGGGAGGGAGACAGCTGAAGCCGAGTCCAGAAGGGCGGCGATGGAAGAGCTGCAGCTGGGTCAGAGCCTGGAGGGAGGGCGGGGCCTTCACTGAGGACCCCCCCCCCAGGCCAGCCCTAGGCCCCGGCGGTCGCGCATGCGCCCTTGGCCTGTGCGGTGTGTGGGGGCTTGAACCCAAGCCCGCAGGGCTCCCGGAGCGGCCATAGAAAGAAGGGACCATGGAGAGGTAGGCGAGGTGGGCAGGGGGCGCCACCTTACTCTCCTCAGCTCCCTGAGGGAGAGAGAGAGAGACAGAGACAGAGAGAGAGATCCCTGACCTCTGAGTCTCTGCCTCCACCGCTGGCTGGTGCCAACTCACGCGCCATCCCACTTCCAGCCATCACCCCCACGCCTGCCCCGGGGCCAGCCCCACCACAGAGAGGCCGGTTGGTTCCTGCTCACCTCTGTGCCGTCCCTTCCCGACCTGACCCCAGTGCAGGGGATAAGCTTCAGACAAGTCTTTCCATGTCCCTCTGCATGACAATAGACTTCCTCCCCTCTCCCATTCCACAGGCCCACCCGGGACATCCACCTTTGTCATTAGCTCAGGAGAGGATGCAAGATGAGAATCTCTGCTATTGTGTGGGGAGACTCAGTTTCCCGGGTTTCCCCCATGGACACATGTTCTTCAGCTGGGTCTGATTTTCTCCAGACAAGCTGTCTTGGGAAGGATTTGGCCAGCCCTAAGAACCTGAAGGGAAAGGGCGGAGGGGGGTTCTCTCTCTGCCCCCGACAGCCCCGAGCTGGGTCGCTCCCTCAGACCTGGCCAGGGGCAGCCCATCCCCCGGCGCCCTTCCCCGGGGCATCCAAGGGCAGGCTCGGCGCCAGCCCCACCCCGCTCGCCACTGCCCGACCATCGTCCTCCCTCGGGGGGCCTGGGCAGGACAGGGACCCGGCTGTGGGAGGCCTCCAGATCTCAGGCCTGGCACACCGTTTACCAGGCTGCTTCCTCCTCTGACGGGGGCCCAGCACACGCCCCAGGAGACTTGGCAGCCGCCCCCAGGGCTCTATCCTCTGGAACTCGTCCCCTTGGAAGGGGCCTGGCCCAGGTGCCAGGTTCGGCTGGTCGGCCAGCCTCCTTTGGAGAAAGCAGGCAAGCCGAGCCAGGCTTGCAGTGGCCCTGGCGTGACACCTGCCACCTCAGGCAGAGGGCCTCCCGCGTGCCCTCCATGGCGGGTTTCTCCCCGGAGCCGTGGCCTGGGCACTAGGAAGGCCGGGCCTCCCCGACTCCCGGGAGGAGGGGCTAGCCCAGTTGCGCCCTGGCCCCCAAACCCTCTGGTGCCATCTGCCTGTCTCGGCACTTCTGACTCCACAGAGCCTTTCCTACATCTGGGCTGCCTGCCGTGGCAAAGTGCAGGCGTGGGGTGAGGCCATGCCTTCTCTTTCCAGGAAAAAGTGAGCCCCTGGCCGAAGCAGCAGGCCCAGGCAGAGCCTTGAGCTTGAAGCCCAGTAGGTCTGTGGCCCTCAGGGCCAGAGCAATGCTTTCAAGGCAGGGAAGCGGCCTGCAAGCTGAGTGGGAGTGGGGGAGGGGAGGGAGACAGCTGAAGCCGAGTCCAGAAGGGCGGCGATGGAAGAGCTGCAGCTGGGTCAGAGCCTGGAGGGAGGGCGGGGCCTTCACTGAGGACCCCCCCCCCAGGCCAGCCCTAGGCCCCGGCGGTCGCGCATGCGCCCTTGGCCTGTGCGGTGTGTGGGGGCTTGAACCCAAGCCCGCAGGGCTCCCGGAGCGGCCATAGAAAGAAGGGACCATGGAGAGGTAGGCGAGGTGGGCAGGGGGCGCCACCTTACTCTCCTCAGCTCCCTGAGGGAGAGAGAGAGAGACAGAGACAGAGAGAGAGATCCCTGACCTCTGAGTCTCTGCCTCCACCGCTGGCTGGTGCCAACTCACGCGCCATCCCACTTCCAGCCATCACCCCCACGCCTGCCCCGGGGCCAGCCCCACCACAGAGAGGCCGGTTGGTTCCTGCTCACCTCTGTGCCGTCCCTTCCCGACCTGACCCCAGTGCAGGGGATAAGCTTCAGACAAGTCTTTCCATGTCCCTCTGCATGACAATAGACTTCCTCCCCTCTCCCATTCCACAGGCCCACCCGGGACATCCACCTTTGTCATTAGCTCAGGAGAGGATGCAAGATGAGAATCTCTGCTATTGTGTGGGGAGACTCAGTTTCCCGGGTTTCCCCCATGGACACATGTTCTTCAGCTGGGTCTGATTTTCTCCAGACAAGCTGTCTTGGGAAGGATTTGGCCAGCCCTAAGAACCTGAAGGGAAAGGGCGGAGGGGGGTTCTCTCTCTGCCCCCGACAGCCCCGAGCTGGGTCGCTCCCTCAGACCTGGCCAGGGGCAGCCCATCCCCCGGCGCCCTTCCCCGGGGCATCCAAGGGCAGGCTCGGCGCCAGCCCCACCCCGCTCGCCACTGCCCGACCATCGTCCTCCCTCGGGGGGCCTGGGCAGGACAGGGACCCGGCTGTGGGAGGCCTCCAGATCTCAGGCCTGGCACACCGTTTACCAGGCTGCTTCCTCCTCTGACGGGGGCCCAGCACACGCCCCAGGAGACTTGGCAGCCGCCCCCAGGGCTCTATCCTCTGGAACTCGTCCCCTTGGAAGGGGCCTGGCCCAGGTGCCAGGTTCGGCTGGTCGGCCAGCCTCCTTTGGAGAAAGCAGGCAAGCCGAGCCAGGCTTGCAGTGGCCCTGGCGTGACACCTGCCACCTCAGGCAGAGGGCCTCCCGCGTGCCCTCCATGGCGGGTTTCTCCCCGGAGCCGTGGCCTGGGCACTAGGAAGGCCGGGCCTCCCCGACTCCCGGGAGGAGGGGCTAGCCCAGTTGCGCCCTGGCCCCCAAACCCTCTGGTGCCATCTGCCTGTCTCGGCACTTCTGACTCCACAGAGCCTTTCCTACATCTGGGCTGCCTGCCGTGGCAAAGTGCAGGCGTGGGGTGAGGCCATGCCTTCTCTTTCCAGGAAAAAGTGAGCCCCTGGCCGAAGCAGCAGGCCCAGGCAGAGCCTTGAGCTTGAAGCCCAGTAGGTCTGTGGCCCTCAGGGCCAGAGCAATGCTTTCAAGGCAGGGAAGCGGCCTGCAAGCTGAGTGGGAGTGGGGGAGGGGAGGGAGACAGCTGAAGCCGAGTCCAGAAGGGCGGCGATGGAAGAGCTGCAGCTGGGTCAGAGCCTGGAGGGAGGGCGGGGCCTTCACTGAGGACCCCCCCCCCGGAGGCCAGCCCTAGGCCCCGGCGGTCGCGCATGCGCCCTTGGCCTGTGCGGTGTGTGGGTGCTTGAACCCAAGCCCGCAGGGCTCCCGGAGCGGCCATAGAAAGAAGGGCCCATGGAGAGGTAGGCGAGGTGGGCAGGGGGCGCCACCTTACTCTCCTCAGCTCCCTGAGGGAGAGAGAGAGAGACAGAGACAGAGAGAGAGATCCCTGACCTCTGAGTCTCTGCCTCCACCGCTGGCTGGTGCCAACTCACGCGCCATCCCACTTCCAGCCATCACCCCCACGCCTGCCCCGGGGCCAGCCCCACCACAGAGAGGCCGGTTGGTTCCTGCTCACCTCTGTGCCCTCCCTTCCCGACCTGACCCCAGTGCAGGGGATAAGCTTCAGACAAGTCTTTCCATGTCCCTCTGCATGACAATAGACTTCCTCCCCTCTCCCATTCCACAGGCCCACCCGGGACATCCACCTTTGTCATTAGCTCAGGAGAGGATGCAAGATGAGAATCTCTGCTATTGTGTGGGGAGACTCAGTTTCCCGGGTTTCCCCCATGGACACATGTTCTTCAGCTGGGTCTGATTTTCTCCAGACAAGCTGTCTTGGGAAGGATTTGGCCAGCCCTAAGAACCTGAAGGGAAAGGGCGGAGGGGGGTTCTCTCTCTGCCCCCGACAGCCCCGAGCTGGGTCGGTCCCTCAGACCTGGCCAGGGGCAGCCCATCCCCCGGCGCCCTTCCCCGGGGCATCCAAGGGCAGGCTCGGCGCCAGCCCCACCCCGCTCGCCACTGCCCGACCATCGTCCTCCCTCGGGGGGCCTGGGCAGGACAGGGACCCGGCTGTGGGAGGCCTCCAGATCTCAGGCCTGGCACACCGTTTACCAGGCTGCTTCCTCCTCTGACGGGGGCCCAGCACACGCCCCAGGAGACTTGGCAGCCGCCCCCAGGGCTCTATCCTCTGCAACTCGTCCCCTTGGAAGGGGCCTGGCCCAGGTGCCAGGTTCGGCTGGTCGGCCAGCCTCCTTTGGAGAAAGCAGGCAAGCCGAGCCAGGCTTGCAGTGGCCCTGTCTTGACACCTGCCACCTCAGGCAGAGGGCCTCCCGCGTTCCCTCCATGGCGGGTTTCTCCCCGGAGCCGTGGCCTGGGCACTAGGAAGGCCGGGCCTCCCCGACTCCGGGGAGGAGGGGCTAGCCCAGTTGCGCCCTGGCCCCCAAACCCTCTGGTGCCATCTGCCTGTCTCGGCACTTCTGACTCCACAGAGCCTTTCCTACATCTGGGCTGCCTGCCGTGGCAAAGTGCAGGCGTGGGGTGAGGCCATGCCTTCTCTTTCCAGGAAAAAGTGAGCCCCTGGCCGAAGCAGCAGGCCCAGGCAGAGCCTTGAGCTTGAAGCCCAGTAGGTCTGTGGTCCTCAGGGCCAGAGCAATGCTTTCAAGGCAGGGAAGCGGCCTGCAAGCTGAGTTGGAGTGGGGGAGGGGAGGGAGACAGCTGAAGCCCAGTCCAGAAGGGCGGCGATGGAAGAGCTGCAGCTGGGTCAGAGCCTGGAGGGAGGGCGGGGCCTTCACTGAGGACCCCCCCCCCAGGCCAGCCCTAGGCCCCGGCGGTCGCGCATGCGCCCTTGGCCTGTGCGGTGTGTGGGGGCTTGAAGCCAAGCCCGCAGGGCTCCCGGAGCGGCCATAGAAAGAAGGGCCCATGGAGAGGTAGGCGAGGTGGGCAGGGGGCGCCACCTTACTCTCCTCAGCTCCCTGAGGGAGAGAGAGAGAGACAGAGACAGAGAGAGAGATCCCTGACCTCTGAGTCTCTGCCTCCACCGCTGGCTGGTGCCAACTCACGCGCCATCCCACTTCCAGCCATCACCCCCACGCCTGCCCCGGGGCCAGCCCCACCACAGAGAGGCCGGTTGGTTCCTGCTCACCTCTGTGCCGTCCCTTCCCGACCTGACCCCAGTGCAGGGGATAAGCTTCAGACAAGTCTTTCCATGTCCCTCTGCATGACAATAGACTTCCTCCCCTCTCCCATTCCACAGGCCCACCCGGGACATCCACCTTTGTCATTAGCTCAGGAGAGGATGCAAGATGAGAATCTCTGCTATTGTGTGGGGAGACTCAGTTTCCCGGGTTTCCCCCATGGACACATGTTCTTCAGCTGGGTCTGATTTTCTCCAGACAAGCTGTCTTGGGAAGGATTTGGCCAGCCCTAAGAACCTGAAGGGAAAGGGCGGAGGGGGGTTCTCTCTCTGCCCCCGACAGCCCCGAGCTGGGTCGGTCCCTCAGACCTGGCCAGGGGCAGCCCATCCCCCGGCGCCCTTCCCCGGGGCATCCAAGGGCAGGCTCGGCGCCAGCCCCACCCCGCTCGCCACTGCCCGACCATCGTCCTCCCTCGGGGGGCCTGGGCAGGACAGGGACCCGGCTGTGGGAGGCCTCCAGATCTCAGGCCTGGCACACCGTTTACCAGGCTGCTTCCTCCTCTGACGGGGGCCCAGCACACGCCCCAGGAGACTTGGCAGCCGCCCCCAGGGCTCTATCCTCTGGAACTCGTCCCCTTGGAAGGGGCCTGGCCCAGGTGCCAGGTTCGGCTGGTCGGCCAGCCTCCTTTGGAGAAAGCAGGCAAGCCGAGCCAGGCTTGCAGTGGCCCTGGCGTGACACCTGCCACCTCAGGCAGAGGGCCTCCCGCGTGCCCTCCATGGCGGGTTTATCCCCGGAGCCGTGGCCTGGGCACTAGGAAGGCCGGGCCTCCCCGACTCCCGGGAGGAGGGGCTAGCCCAGTTGCGCCCTGGCCCCCAAACCCTCTGGTGCCATCTGCCTGTCTCGGCACTTCTGACTCCACAGAGCCTTTCCTACATCTGGGCTGCCTGCCGTGGCAAAGTGCAGGCGTGGGGTGAGGCCATGCCTTCTCTTTCCAGGAAAAAGTGAGCCCCTGGCCGAAGCAGCAGGCCCAGGCAGAGCCTTGAGCTTGAAGCCCAGTAGGTCTGTGGCCCTCAGGGCCAGAGCAATGCTTTCAAGGCAGGGAAGCGGCCTGCAAGCTGAGTGGGAGTGGGGGAGGGGAGGGAGACAGCTGAAGCCGAGTCCAGAAGGGCGGCGATGGAAGAGCTGCAGCTGGGTCAGAGCCTGGAGGGAGGGCGGGGCCTTCACTGAGGACCCCCCCCCCCCCCCGAGGCCAGCCCTAGGCCCTGGCGGTCGCGCATGCGCCCTTGGCCTGTGCGGTGTGTGGGGGCTTGAACCCAAGCCCGCAGGGCTCCCGGAGCGGCCATAGAAAGAAGGGCCCATGGAGAGGTAGGCGAGGTGGGCAGGGGGCGCCACCTTACTCTCCTCAGCTCCCTGAGGGAGAGAGAGAGAGACAGAGACAGAGAGAGAGATCCCTGACCTCTGAGTCTCTGCCTCCACCGCTGGCTGGTGCCAACTCACGCGCCATCCCACTTCCAGCCATCACCCCCACGCCTGCCCCGGGGCCAGCCCCACCACAGAGAGGCCGGTTGGTTCCTGCTCACCTCTGTGCCGTCCCTTCCCGACCTGACCCCAGTGCAGGGGATAAGCTTCAGACAAGTCTTTCCATGTCCCTCTGCATGACAATAGACTTCCTCCCCTCTCCCATTCCACAGGCCCACCCGGGACATCCACCTTTGTCATTAGCTCAGGAGAGGATGCAAGATGAGAATCTCTGCTATTGTGTGGGGAGACTCAGTTTCCCGGGTTTCCCCCATGGACACATGTTCTTCAGCTGGGTCTGATTTTCTCCAGACAAGCTGTCTTGGGAAGGATTTGGCCAGCCCTAAGAACCTGAAGGGAAAGGGCGGAGGGGGGTTCTCTCTCTGCCCCCGACAGCCCCGAGCTGGGTCGGTCCCTCAGACCTGGCCAGGGGCAGCCCATCCCCCGGCGCCCTTCCCCGGGGCATCCAAGGGCAGGCTCGGCGCCAGCCCCACCACGCTCGCCACTGCCCGACCATTGTCCTCCCTCGGGGGGCCTGGGCAGGACAGGGACCCGGCTGTGGGAGGCCTCCAGATCTCAGGCCTGGCACACCGTTTACCAGGCTGCTTCCTCCTCTGACGGGGGCCCAGCACACGCCCCAGGAGACTTGGCAGCCGCCCCCAGGGCTTTATCCTCTGGAACTCGTCCCCTTGGAAGGGGCCTGGCCCAGGTGCCAGGTTCGGCTGGTCGGCCAGCCTCCTTTGGAGAAAGCAGGCAAGCCGAGCCAGGCTTGCAGTGGCCCTGGCGTGACACCTGCCACCTCAGGCAGAGGGCCTCCCGCGTGCCCTCCATGGCGGGTTTATCCCCGGAGCCGTGGCCTGGGCACTAGGAAGGCCGGGCCTCCCCGACTCCCGGGAGGAGGGGCTAGCCCAGTTGCGCCCTGGCCCCCAAACCCTCTGGTGCCATCTGCCTGTCTCGGCACTTCTGACTCCACAGAGCCTTTCCTACATCTGGGCTGCCTGCCGTGGCAAAGTGCAGGCGTGGGGTGAGGCCATGCCTTCTCTTTCCAGGAAAAAGTGAGCCCCTGGCCGAAGCAGCAGGCCCAGGCAGAGCCTTGAGCTTGAAGCCCAGTAGGTCTGTGGCCCTCAGGGCCAGAGCAATGCTTTCAAGGCAGGGAAGCGGCCTGCAAGCTGAGTGGGAGTGGGGGAGGGGAGGGAGACAGCTGAAGCCGAGTCCAGAAGGGCGGCGATGGAAGAGCTGCAGCTGGGTCAGAGCCTGGAGGGAGGGCGGGGCCTTCACTGAGGACCCCCCCCCCCCCGAGGCCAGCCCTAGGCCCCGGCGGTCGCGCATGCGCCCTTGGCCTGTGCGGTGTGTGGGGGCTTGAACCCAAGCCCGCAGGGCTCCCGGAGCGGCCATAGAAAGAAGGGCCCATGGAGAGGTAGGCGAGGTGGGCAGGGGGCGCCACCTTACTCTCCTCAGCTCCCTGAGGGAGAGAGAGAGAGACAGAGACAGAGAGAGAGATCCCTGACCTCTGAGTCTCTGCCTCCACCGCTGGCTGGTGCCAACTCACGCGCCATCCCACTTCCAGCCATCACCCCCACGCCTGCCCCGGGGCCAGCCCCACCACAGAGAGGCCGGTTGGTTCCTGCTCACCTCTGTGCCGTCCCTTCCCGACCTGACCCCAGTGCAGGGGATAAGCTTCAGACAAGTCTTTCCATGTCCCTCTGCATGACAATAGACTTCCTCCCCTCTCCCATTCCACAGGCCCACCCGGGACATCCACCTTTGTCATTAGCTCAGGAGAGGATGCAAGATGAGAATCTCTGCTATTGTGTGGGGAGACTCAGTTTCCCGGGTTTCCCCCATGGACACATGTTCTTCAGCTGGGTCTGATTTTCTCCAGACAAGCTGTCTTGGGAAGGATTTGGCCAGCCCTAAGAAGCTGAAGGGAAAGGGCGGAGGGGGGTTCTCTCTCTGCCCCCGACAGCCCCGAGCTGGGTCGGTCCCTCAGACCTGGCCAGGGGCAGCCCATCCCCCGGCGCCCTTCCCCGGGGCATCCAAGGGCAGGCTCGGCGCCAGCCCCACCCCGCTCGCCACTGCCCGACCATCGTCCTCCCTCGGGGGGCCTGGGCGGGACAGGGACCCGGCTGTGGGAGGCCTCCAGATCTCAGGCCTGGCACACCGTTTACCAGGCTGCTTCCTCCTCTGACGGGGGCCCAGCACACGCCCCAGGAGACTTGGCAGCCGCCCCCAGGGCTCTATCCTCTGGAACTCGTCCCCTTGGAAGGGGCCTGGCCCAGGTGCCAGGTTCGGCTGGTCGGCCAGCCTCCTTTGGAGAAAGCAGGCAAGCCGAGCCAGGCTTGCAGTGGCCCTGGCGTGACACCTGCCACCTCAGGCAGAGGGCCTCCCGCGTGCCCTCCATGGCGGGTTTCTCCCCGGAGCCGTGGCCTGGGCACTAGGAAGGCCGGGCCTCCCCGACTCCCGGGAGGAGGGGCTAGCCCAGTTGCGCCCTGGCCCCCAAACCCTCTGGTGCCATCTGCCTGTCTCGGCACTTCTGACTCCACAGAGCCTTTCCTACATCTGGGCTGCCTGCCGTGGCAAAGTGCAGGCGTGGGGTGAGGCCATGCCTTCTCTTTCCAGGAAAAAGTGAGCCCCTGGCCGAAGCAGCAGGCCCAGGCAGAGCCTTGAGCTTGAAGCCCAGTAGGTCTGTGGCCCTCAGGGCCAGAACAATGCTTTCAAGGCAGGGAAGCGGCCTGCAAGCTGAGTGGGAGTGGGGGAGGGGAGGGAGACAGCTGAAGCCGAGTCCAGAAGGGCGGCGATGGAAGAGCTGCAGCTGGGTCAGAGCCTGGAGGGAGGGCGGGGCCTTCACTGAGGACCCCCCCCCCCCCCCCCGAGGCCAGCCCTAGGCCCCTGCGGTCGCGCATGCCCCCTTGGCCTGTGCGGTGTGTGGGGGCTTGAACCCAAGCCCGCAGGGCTCCCGGAGCGGCCAGAGAAAGAAGGGCCCATGGAGAGGTAGGCGAGGTGGGCAGGGGGCGCCACCTTACTCTCCTCAGCTCCCTGAGGGAGAGAGAGAGAGACAGAGACAGAGAGAGAGATCCCTGACCTCTGAGTCTCTGCCTCCACCGCTGGCTGGTGCCAACTCACGCGCCATCCCACTTCCAGCCATCACCCCCACGCCTGCCCCGGGGCCAGCCCCACCACAGAGAGGCCGGTTGGTTCCTGCTCACCTCTGTGCCGTCCCTTCCCGACCTGACCCCAGTGCAGGGGATAAGCTTCAGACAAGTCTTTCCATGTCCCTCTGCATGACAATAGACTTCCTCCCCTCTCCCATTCCACAGGCCCACCCGGGACATCCACCTTTGTCATTAGCTCAGGAGAGGATGCAAGATGAGAATCTCTGCTATTGTGTGGGGAGACTCAGTTTCCCGGGTTTCCCCCATGGACACATGTTCTTCAGCTGGGTCTGATTTTCTCCAGACAAGCTGTCTTGGGAAGGATTTGGCCAGCCCTAAGAACCTGAAGGGAAAGGGCGGAGGGGGGTTCTCTCTCTGCCCCCGACAGCCCCGAGCTGGGTCGCTCCCTCAGACCTGGCCAGGGGCAGCCCATCCCCCGGCGCCCTTCCCCGGGGCATCCAAGGGCAGGCTAGGCGCCAGCCCCACCCCGCTCGCCACTGCCCGACCATCGTCCTCCCTCGGGGGGCCTGGGCAGGACAGGGACCCGGCTGTGGGAGGCCTCCAGATCTCAGGCCTGGCACACCGTTTACCAGGCTGCTTCCTCCTCTGACGGGGGCCCAGCACACGCCCCAGGAGACTTGGCAGCCGCCCCCAGGGCTCTATCCTCTGGAACTCGTCCCCTTGGAAGGGGCCTGGCCCAGGTGCCAGGTTCGGCTGGTCGGCCAGCCTCCTTTGGAGAAAGCAGGCAAGCCGAGCCAGGCTTGCAGTGGCCCTGGCGTGACACCTGCCACCTCAGGCAGAGGGCCTCCCGCGTGCCCTCCATGGCGGGTTTCTCCCCGGAGCCGTGGCCTGGGCACTAGGAAGGCCGGGCCTCCCCGACTCCCAGGAGGAGGGGCTAGCCCAGTTGCGCCCTGGCCCCCAAACCCTCTGGTGCCATCTGCCTGTCTCGGCACTTCTGACTCCACAGAGCCTTTCCTACATCTGGGCTGCCTGCCGTGGCAAAGTGCAGGCGTGGGGTGAGGCCATGCCTTCTCTTTCCAGGAAAAAGTGAGCCCCTGGCCGAAGCAGCAGGCCCAGGCAGAGCCTTGAGCTTGAAGCCCAGTAGGTCTGTGGCCCTCAGGGCCAGAACAATGCCTTCAAGGCAGGGAAGCGGCCTGCAAGCTGAGTGGGAGTGGGGGAGGGGAGGGAGACAGCTGAAGCCGAGTCCAGAAGGGCGGCGATGGAAGAGCTGCAGCTGGGTCAGAGCCTGGAGGGAGGGCGGGGCCTTCACTGAGGACCCCCCCCCCGAGGCCAGCCCTAGGCCCCTGCGGTCGCGCATGCCCCCTTGGCCTGTGCGGTGTGTGGGGGCTTGAACCCAAGCCCGCAGGGCTCCCGGAGCGGCCAGAGAAAGAAGGGCCCATGGAGAGGTAGGCGAGGTGGGCAGGGGGCGCCACCTTACTCTCCTCAGCTCCCTGAGGGAGAGAGAGAGAGACAGAGACAGAGAGAGAGATCCCTGACCTCTGAGTCTCTGCCTCCACCGCTGGCTGGTGCCAACTCACGCGCCATCCCACTTCCAGCCATCACCCCCACGCCTGCCCTGGGGCCAGCCCCACCACAGAGAGGCCGGTTGGTTCCTGCTCACCTCTGTGCCCTCCCTTCCCGACCTGACCCCAGTGCAGGGGATAAGCTTCAGACAAGTCTTTCCATGTCCTTCTGCATGACAATAGACTTCCTCCCCTCTCCCATTCCACAGGCCCACCCGGGACATCCACCTTTGTCATTAGCTCAGGAGAGGATGCAAGATGAGAATCTCTGCTATTGTGTGGGGAGACTCAGTTTCCCGGGTTTCCCCCATGGACACATGTTCTTCAGCTGGGTCTGATTTTCTCCAGACAAGCTGTCTTGGGAAGGATTTGGCCAGCCCTAAGAACCTGAAGGGAAAGGGCGGAGGGGGGTTCTCTCTCTGCCCCCGACAGCCCCGAGCTGGGTCGGTCCCTCAGACCTGGCCAGGGGCAGCCCATCCCCCGGCGCCCTTCCCCGGGGCATCCAAGGGCAGGCTCGGCGCCAGCCCCACCCCGCTCGCCACTGCCCGACCATCGTCCTCCCTCGGGGGGCCTGGGCAGGACAGGGACCCGGCTGTGGGAGGCCTCCAGATCTCAGGCCTGGCACACCGTTTACCAGGCTGCTTCCTCCTCTGACGGGGGCCCAGCACACGCCCCAGGAGACTTGGCAGCCGCCCCCAGGGCTCTATCCTCTGGAACTCGTCCCCTTGGAAGGGGCCTGGCCCAGGTGCCAGGTTCGGCTGGTCGGCCAGCCTCCTTTGGAGAAAGCAGGCAAGCCGAGCCAGGCTTGCAGTGGCCCTGGCGTGACACCTGCCACCTCAGGCAGAGGGCCTCCCGCGTGCCCTCCATGGCGGGTTTCTCCCCGGAGCCGTGGCCTGGGCACTAGGAAGGCCGGGCCTCCCCGACTCCCGGGAGGAGGGGCTAGCCCAGTTGCGCCCTGGCCCCCAAACCCTCTGGTGCCATCTGCCTGTCTCGGCACTTCTGACTCCACAGAGCCTTTCCTACATCTGGGCTGCCTGCCGTGGCAAAGTGCAGGCGTGGGGTGAGGCCATGCCTTCTCTTTCCAGGAAAAAGTGAGCCCCTGGCCGAAGCAGCAGGCCCAGGCAGAGCCTTGAGCTTGAAGCCCAGTAGGTCTGTGGCCCTCAGGGCCAGAGCAATGCTTTCAAGGCAGGGAAGCGGCCTGCAAGCTGAGTGGGAGTGGGGGAGGGGAGGGAGACAGCTGAAGCCGAGTCCAGAAGGGCGGCGATGGAAGAGCTGCAGCTGGGTCAGAGCCTGGAGGGAGGGCGGGGCCTTCACTGAGGACCCCCCCCCCAGGGCAGCCCTAGGCCCCGGCGGTCGCGCATGCGCCCTTGGCCTGTGCGGTGTGTGGGGGCTTGAACCCAAGCCCGCAGGGCTCCCGGAGCGGCCAGAGAAAGAAGGGCCCATGGAGAGGTAGGCGAGGTGGGCAGGGGGCGCCACTTTACTCTCCTCAGCTCCCTGAGGGAGAGAGAGAGAGACAGAGACAGAGAGAGAGATCCCTGACCTCTGAGTCTCTGCCTCCACCGCTGGCTGGTGCCAACTCACGCGCCATCCCACTTCCAGCCATCACCCCCACGCCTGCCCCGGGGCCAGCCCCACCACAGAGAGGCCGGTTGGTTCCTGCTCACCTCTGTGCCGTCCCTTCCCGACCTGACCCCAGTGCAGGGGATAAGCTTCAGACAAGTCTTTCCATGTCCCTCTGCATGACAATAGACTTCCTCCCCTCTCCCATTCCACAGGCCCACCCGGGACATCCACCTTTGTCATTAGCTCAGGAGAGGATGCAAGATGAGAATCTCTGCTATTGTGTGGGGAGACTCAGTTTCCCGGGTTTCCCCCATGGACACATGTTCTTCAGCTGGGTCTGATTTTCTCCAGACAAGCTGTCTTGGGAAGGATTTGGCCAGCCCTAAGAACCTGAAGGGAAAGGGCGGAGGGGGGTTCTCTCTCTGCCCCCGACAGCCCCGAGCTGGGTCGGTCCCTCAGACCTGGCCAGGGGCAGCCCATCCCCCGGCGCCCTTCCCCGGGGCATCCAAGGGCAGGCTCGGCGCCAGCCCCACCCCGCTCGCCACTGCCCGACCATCGTCCTCCCTCGGGGGGCCTGGGCAGGACAGGGACCCGGCTGTGGGAGGCCTCCAGATCTCAGGCCTGGCACACCGTTTACCAGGCTGCTTCCTCCTCTGACGGGGGCCCAGCACACGCCCCAGGAGACTTGGCAGCCGCCCCCAGGGCTCTATCCTCTGGAACTCGTCCCCTTGGAAGGGGCCTGGCCCAGGTGCCAGGTTCGGCTGGTCGGCCAGCCTCCTTTGGAGAAAGCAGGCAAGCCGAGCCAGGCTTGCAGTGGCCCTGGCGTGACACCTGCCACCTCAGGCAGAGGGCCTCCCGCGTGCCCTCCATGGCGGGTTTCTCCCCGGAGCCGTGGCCTGGGCACTAGGAAGGCCGGGCCTCCCCGACTCCCGGGAGGAGGGGCTAGCCCAGTTGCGCCCTGACCCCCAAACCCTCTGGTGCCATCTGCCTGTCTCGGCACTTCTGACTCCACAGAGCCTTTCCTACATCTGGGCTGCCTGCCGTGGCAAAGTGCAGGCGTGGGGTGAGGCCATGCCTTCTCTTTCCAGGAAAAAGTGAGCCCCTGGCCGAAGCAGCAGGCCCAGGCAGAGCCTTGAGCTTGAAGCCCAGTAGGTCTGTGGCCCTCAGGGCCAGAGCAATGCTTTCAAGGCAGGGAAGCGGCCTGCAAGCTGAGTGGGAGTGGGGGAGGGGAGGGAGACAGCTGAAGCCGAGTCCAGAAGGGCGGCGATGGAAGAGCTGCAGCTGGGTCAGAGCCTGGAGGGAGGGCGGGGCCTTCACTGAGGACCCCCCCCCCCGAGGCCAGCCCTAGGCCCCGGCGGTCGCGCATGCGCCCTTGGCCTGTGCGGTGTGTGGGGGCTTGAACCCAAGCCCGCAGGGCTCCCGGAGCGGCCATAGAAAGAAGGGACCATGGAGAGGTAGGCGAGGTGGGCAGGGGGCGCCACCTTACTCTCCTCAGCTCCCTGAGGGAGAGAGAGAGAGACAGAGACAGAGAGAGAGATCCCTGACCTCTGAGTCTCTGCCTCCACCGCTGGCTGGTGCCAACTCACGCGCCATCCCACTTCCAGCCATCACCCCCACGCCTGCCCCGGGGCCAGCCCCACCACAGAGAGGCCGGTTGGTTCCTGCTCACCTCTGTGCCGTCCCTTCCCGACCTGACCCCAGTGCAGGGGATAAGCTTCAGACAAGTCTTTCCATGTCCCTCTGCATGACAATAGACTTCCTCCCCTCTCCCATTCCACAGGCCCACCCGGGACATCCACCTTTGTCATTAGCTCAGGAGAGGATGCAAGATGAGAATCTCTGCTATTGTGTGGGGAGACTCAGTTTCCCGGGTTTCCCCCATGGACACATGTTCTTCAGCTGGGTCTGATTTTCTCCAGACAAGCTGTCTTGGGAAGGATTTGGCCAGCCCTAAGAACCTGAAGGGAAAGGGCGGAGGGGGGTTCTCTCTCTGCCCCCGACAGCCCCGAGCTGGGTCGGTCCCTCAGACCTGGCCAGGGGCAGCCCATCCCCCGGCGCCCTTCCCCGGGGCATCCAAGGGCAGGCTCGGCGCCAGCCCCACCCCGCTCGCCACTGCCCGACCATCGTCCTCCCTCGGGGGGCCTGGGCAGGACAGGGACCCGGCTGTGGGAGGCCTCCAGATCTCAGGCCTGGCACACCGTTTACCAGGCTGCTTCCTCCTCTGACGGGGGCCCAGCACACGCCCCAGGAGACTTGGCAGCCGCCCCCAGGGCTCTATCCTCTGGAACTCGTCCCCTTGGAAGGGGCCTGGCCCAGGTGCCAGGTTCGGCTGGTCGGCCAGCCTCCTTTGGAGAAAGCAGGCAAGCCGAGCCAGGCTTGCAGTGGCCCTGGCGTGACACCTGCCACCTCAGGCAGAGGGCCTCCCGCGTGCCCTCCATGGCGGGTTTCTCCCCGGAGCCGTGGCCTGGGCACTAGGAAGGCCGGGCCTCCCCGACTCCCGGGAGGAGGGGCTAGCCCAGTTGCGCCCTGGCCCCCAAACCCTCTGGTGCCATCTGCCTGTCTCGGCACTTCTGACTCCACAGAGCCTTTCCTACTTCTGGGCTGCCTGCCGTGGCAAAGTGCAGGCGTGGGGTGAGGCCATGCCTTCTCTTTCCAGGAAAAAGTGAGCACCTGGCCGAAGCAGCAGGCCCAGGCAGAGCCTTGAGCTTGAAGGCCAGTAGGTCTGTGGCCCTCAGGGCCAGAGCAATGCTTTCAAGGCAGGGAAGCGGCCTGCAAGCTGAGTGGGAGTGGGGGAGGGGAGGGAGACAGCTGAAGCCGAGTCCAGAAGGGCGGCGATGGAAGAGCTGCAGCTGGGTCAGAGCCTGGAGGGAGGGCGGGGCCTTCACTGAGGACCCCCCCCCCCCGAGGCCAGCCCTAGGCCCTGGCGGTCGCGCATGCGCCCTTGGCCTGTGCGGTGTGTGGGGGCTTGAACCCAAGCCCGCAGGGCTCCCGGAGCGGCCAGAGAAAGAAGGGCCCATGGAGAGGTAGGCGAGGTGGGCAGGGGGCGCCACCTTACTCTCCTCAGCTCCCTGAGGGAGAGAGAGAGAGACAGAGACAGAGAGAGAGATCCCTGACCTCTGAGTCTCTGCCTCCACCGCTGGCTGGTGCCAACTCACGCGCCATCCCACTTCCAGCCATCACCCCCACGCCTGCCCCGGGGCCAGCCCCACCACAGAGAGGCCGGTTGGTTCCTGCTCACCTCTGTGCCGTCCCTTCCCGACCTGACCCCAGTGCAGGGGATAAGCTTCAGACAAGTCTTTCCATGTCCCTCTGCATGACAATAGACTTCCTCCCCTCTCCCATTCCACAGGCCCACCCGGGACATCCACCTTTGTCATTAGCTCAGGAGAGGATGCAAGATGAGAATCTCTGCTATTGTGTGGGGAGACTCAGTTTCCCGGGTTTCCCCCATGGACACATGTTCTTCAGCTGGGTCTGATTTTCTCCAGACAAGCTGTCTTGGGAAGGATTTGGCCAGCCCTAAGAACCTGAAGGGAAAGGGCGGAGGGGGGTTCTCTCTCTGCCCCCGACAGCCCCGAGCTGGGTCGGTCCCTCAGACCTGGCCAGGGGCAGCCCATCCCCCGGCGCCCTTCCCCGGGGCATCCAAGGGCAGGCTCGGCGCCAGCCCCACCCCGCTCGCCACTGCCCGACCATCGTCCTCCCTCGGGGGGCCTGGGCAGGACAGGGACCCGGCTGTGGGAGGCCTCCAGATCTCAGGCCTGGCACACCGTTTACCAGGCTGCTTCCTCCTCTGACGGGGGCCCAGCACACGCCCCAGGAGACTTGGCAGCCGCCCCCAGGGCTCTATCCTCTGGAACTCGTCCCCTTGGAAGGGGCCTGGCCCAGGTGCCAGGTTCGGCTGGTCGGCCAGCCTCCTTTGGAGAAAGCAGGCAAGCCGAGCCAGGCTTGCAGTGGCCCTGGCGTGACACCTGCCACCTCAGGCAGAGGGCCTCCCGCGTGCCCTCCATGGCGGGTTTATCCCCGGAGCCGTGGCCTGGGCACTAGGAAGGCCGGGCCTCCCCGACTCCCGGGAGGAGGGGCTAGCCCAGTTGCGCCCTGGCCCCCAAACCCTCTGGTGCCATCTGCCTGTCTCGGCACTTCTGACTCCACAGAGCCTTTCCTACATCTGGGCTGCCTGCCGTGGCAAAGTGCAGGCGTGGGGTGAGGCCATGCCTTCTCTTTCCAGGAAAAAGTGAGCCCCTGGCCGAAGCAGCAGGCCCAGGCAGAGCCTTGAGCTTGAAGCCCAGTAGGTCTGTGGCCCTCAGGGCCAGAGCAATGCTTTCAAGGCAGGGAAGCGGCCTGCAAGCTGAGTGGGAGTGGGGGAGGGGAGGGAGACAGCTGAAGCCGAGTCCAGAAGGGCGGCGATGGAAGAGCTGCAGCTGGGTCAGAGCCTGGAGGGAGGGCGGGGCCTTCACTGAGGACCCCCCCCCCCCAGGGCAGCCCTAGGCCCCGGCGGTCGCGCATGCGCCCTTGGCCTGTGCGGTGTGTGGGGGCTTGAACCCAAGCCCGCAGGGCTCCCGGAGCGGCCATAGAAAGAAGGGCCCATGGAGAGGTAGGCGAGGTGGGCAGGGGGCGCCACCTTACTCTCCTCAGCTCCCTGAGGGAGAGAGAGAGAGACAGAGACAGAGAGAGAGATCCCTGACCTCTGAGTCTCTGCCTCCACCGCTGGCTGGTGCCAACTCACGCGCCATCCCACTTCCAGCCATCACCCCCACGCCTGCCCCGGGGCCAGCCCCACCACAGAGAGGCCGGTTGGTTCCTGCTCACCTCTGTGCCGTCCCTTCCCGACCTGACCCCAGTGCAGGGGATAAGCTTCAGACAAGTCTTTCCATGTCCCTCTGCATGACAATAGACTTCCTCCCCTCTCCCATTCCACAGGCCCACCCGGGACATCCACCTTTGTCATTAGCTCAGGAGAGGATGCAAGATGAGAATCTCTGCTATTGTGTGGGGAGACTCAGTTTCCCGGGTTTCCCCCATGGACACATGTTCTTCAGCTGGGTCTGATTTTCTCCAGACAAGCTGTCTTGGGAAGGATTTGGCCAGCCCTAAGAACCTGAAGGGAAAGGGCGGAGGGGGGTTCTCTCTCTGCCCCCGACAGCCCCGAGCTGGGTCGGTCCCTCAGACCTGGCCAGGGGCAGCCCATCCCCCGGCGCCCTTCCCCGGGGCATCCAAGGGCAGGCTCGGCGCCAGCCCCACCCCGCTCGCCACTGCCCGACCATCGTCCTCCCTCGGGGGGCCTGGGCAGGACAGGGACCCGGCTGTGGGAGGCCTCCAGATCTCAGGCCTGGCACACCGTTTACCAGGCTGCTTCCTCCTCTGACGGGGGCCCAGCACACGCCCCAGGAGACTTGGCAGCCGCCCCCAGGGCTCTATCCTCTGGAACTCGTCCCCTTGGAAGGGGCCTGGCCCAGGTGCCAGGTTCGGCTGGTCGGCCAGCCTCCTTTGGAGAAAGCAGGCAAGCCGAGCCAGGCTTGCAGTGGCCCTGGCGTGACACCTGCCACCTCAGGCAGAGGGCCTCCCGCGTGCCCTCCATGGCGGGTTTCTCCCCGGAGCCGTGGCCTGGGCACTAGGAAGGCCGGGCCTCCCCGACTCCCGGGAGGAGGGGCTAGCCCAGTTGCGCCCTGGCCCCCAAACCCTCTGGTGCCATCTGCCTGTCTTGGCACTTCTGACTCCACAGAGCCTTTCCTACATCTGGGCTGCCTGCCGTGGCAAAGTGCAGGCGTGGGGTGAGGCCATGCCTTCTCTTTCCAGGAAAAAGTGAGCCCCTGGCCGAAGCAGCAGGCCCAGGCAGAGCCTTGAGCTTGAAGCCCAGTAGGTCTGTGGCCCTCAGGGCCAGAGCAATGCTTTCAAGGCAGGGAAGCGGCCTGCAAGCTGAGTGGGAGTGGGGGAGGGGAGGGAGACAGCTGAAGCCGAGTCCAGAAGGGCGGCGATGGAAGAGCTGCAGCTGGGTCAGAGCCTGGAGGGAGGGCGGGGCCTTCACTGAGGACCCCCCCCCCCCCCGAGGCCAGCCCTAGGCCCCGGCGGTCGCGCATGCGCCCTTGGCCTGTGCGGTGTGTGGGGGCTTGAACCCAAGCCCGCAGGGCTCCCGGAGCGGCCATAGAAAGAAGGGCCCATGGAGAGGTAGGCGAGGTGGGCAGGGGGCGCCACCTTACTCTCCTCAGCTCCCTGAGGGAGAGAGAGAGAGACAGAGACAGAGAGAGAGATCCCTGACCTCTGAGTCTCTGCCTCCACCGCTGGCTGGTGCCAACTCACGCGCCATCCCACTTCCAGCCATCACCCCCACGCCTGCCCCGGGGCCAGCCCCACCACAGAGAGGCCGGTTGGTTCCTGCTCACCTCTGTGCCGTCCCTTCCCGACCTGACCCCAGTGCAGGGGATAAGCTTCAGACAAGTCTTTCCATGTCCCTCTGCATGACAATAGACTTCCTCCCCTCTCCCATTCCACAGGCCCACCCGGGACATCCACCTTTGTCATTAGCTCAGGAGAGGATGCAAGATGAGAATCTCTGCTATTGTGTGGGGAGACTCAGTTTCCCGGGTTTCCCCCATGGACACATGTTCTTCAGCTGGGTCTGATTTTCTCCAGACAAGCTGTCTTGGGAAGGATTTGGCCAGCCCTAAGAACCTGAAGGGAAAGGGCGGAGGGGGGTTCTCTCTCTGCCCCCGACAGCCCCGAGCTGGGTCGGTCCCTCAGACCTGGCCAGGGGCAGCCCATCCCCCGGCGCCCTTCCCCGGGGCATCCAAGGGCAGGCTCGGCGCCAGCCCCACCCCGCTCGCCACTGCCCGACCATCGTCCTCCCTCGGGGGGCCTGGGCAGGACAGGGACCCGGCTGTGGGAGGCCTCCAGATCTCAGGCCTGGCACACCGTTTACCAGGCTGCTTCCTCCTCTGACGGGGGCCCAGCACACGCCCCAGGAGACTTGGCAGCCGCCCCCAGGGCTCTATCTTCTGGAACTCGTCCCCTTGGAAGGGGCCTGGCCCAGGTGCCAGGTTCGGCTGGTCGGCCAGCCTCCTTTGGAGAAAGCAGGCAAGCCGAGCCAGGCTTGCAGTGGCCCTGGCGTGACACCTGCCACCTCAGGCAGAGGGCCTCCCGCGTGCCCTCCATGGCGGGTTTCTCCCCGGAGCCGTGGCCTGGGCACTAGGAAGGCCGGGCCTCCCCGACTCCCGGGAGGAGGGGCTAGCCCAGTTGCGCCCTGGCCCCCAAACCCTCTGGTGCCATCTGCCTGTCTCGGCACTTCTGACTCCACAGAGCCTTTCCTACATCTGGGCTGCCTGCCGTGGCAAAGTGCAGGCGTGGGGTGAGGCCATGCCTTCTCTTTCCAGGAAAAAGTGAGCCCCTGGCCGAAGCAGCAGGCCCAGGCAGAGCCTTGAGCTTGAAGCCCAGTAGGTCTGTGGCCCTCAGGGCCAGAGCAATGCTTTCAAGGCAGGGAAGCGGCCTGCAAGCTGAGTGGGAGTGGGGGAGGGGAGGGAGACAGCTGAAGCCGAGTCCAGAAGGGCGGCGATGGAAGAGCTGCAGCTGGGTCAGAGCCTGGAGGGAGGGCGGGGCCTTCACTGAGGACCCCCCCCCCCCCCGAGGCCAGCCCTAGGCCCTGGCGGTCGCGCATGCGCCCTTGGCCTGTGCGGTGTGTGGGGGCTTGAACCCAAGCCCGCAGGGCTCCCGGAGCGGCCATAGAAAGAAGGGCCCATGGAGAGGTAGGCGAGGTGGGCAGGGGGCGCCACCTTACTCTCCTCAGCTCCCTGAGGGAGAGAGAGAGAGACAGAGACAGAGAGAGAGATCCCTGACCTCTGAGTCTCTGCCTCCACCGCTGGCTGGTGCCAACTCACGCGCCATCCCACTTCCAGCCATCACCCCCACGCCTGCCCCGGGGCCAGCCCCACCACAGAGAGGCCGGTTGGTTCCTGCTCACCTCTGTGCCGTCCCTTCCCGACCTGACCCCAGTGCAGGGGATAAGCTTCAGACAAGTCTTTCCATGTCCCTCTGCATGACAATAGACTTCCTCCCCTCTCCCATTCCACAGGCCCACCCGGGACATCCACCTTTGTCATTAGCTCAGGAGAGGATGCAAGATGAGAATCTCTGCTATTGTGTGGGGAGACTCAGTTTCCCGGGTTTCCCCCATGGACACATGTTCTTCAGCTGGGTCTGATTTTCTCCAGACAAGCTGTCTTGGGAAGGATTTGGCCAGCCCTAAGAACCTGAAGGGAAAGGGCGGAGGGGGGTTCTCTCTCTGCCCCCGACAGCCCCGAGCTGGGTCGGTCCCTCAGACCTGGCCAGGGGCAGCCCATCCCCCGGCGCCCTTCCCCGGGGCATCCAAGGGCAGGCTCGGCGCCAGCCCCACCCCGCTCGCCACTGCCCGACCATCGTCCTCCCTCGGGGGGCCTGGGCAGGACAGGGACCCGGCTGTGGGAGGCCTCCAGATCTCAGGCCTGGCACACCGTTTACCAGGCTGCTTCCTCCTCTGACGGGGGCCCAGCACACGCCCCAGGAGACTTGGCAGCCGCCCCCAGGGCTCTATCCTCTGGAACTCGTCCCCTTGGAAGGGGCCTGGCCCAGGTGCCAGGTTCGGCTGGTCGGCCAGCCTCCTTTGGAGAAAGCAGGCAAGCCGAGCCAGGCTTGCAGTGGCCCTGGCGTGACACCTGCCACCTCAGGCAGAGGGCCTCCCGCGTGCCCTCCATGGCGGGTTTATCCCCGGAGCCGTGGCCTGGGCACTAGGAAGGCCGGGCATCCCCGACTCCCGGGAGGAGGGGCTAGCCCAGTTGCGCCCTGGCCCCCAAACCCTCTGGTGCCATCTGCCTGTCTCGGCACTTCTGACTCCACAGAGCCTTTCCTACATCTGGGCTGCCTGCCGTGGCAAAGTGCAGGCGTGGGGTGAGGCCATGCCTTCTCTTTCCAGGAAAAAGTGAGCCCCTGGCCGAAGCAGCAGGCCCAGGCAGAGCCTTGAGCTTGAAGCCCAGTAGGTCTGTGGCCCTCAGGGCCAGAGCAATGCTTTCAAGGCAGGGAAGCGGCCTGCAAGCTGAGTGGGAGTGGGGGAGGGGAGGGAGACAGCTGAAGCCGAGTCCAGAAGGGCGGCGATGGAAGAGCTGCAGCTGGGTCAGAGCCTGGAGGGAGGGCGGGGCCTTCACTGAGGACCCCCCCCCCCAGGGCAGCCCTAGGCCCCGGCGGTCGCGCATGCGCCCTTGGCCTGTGCGGTGTGTGGGGGCTTGAACCCAAGCCCGCAGGGCTCCCGGAGCGGCCATAGAAAGAAGGGCCCATGGAGAGGTAGGCGAGGTGGGCAGGGGGCGCCACCTTACTCTCCTCAGCTCCCTGAGGGAGAGAGAGAGAGACAGAGACAGAGAGAGAGATCCCTGACCTCTGAGTCTCTGCCTCCACCGCTGGCTGGTGCCAACTCACGCGCCATCCCACTTCCAGCCATCACCCCCACGCCTGCCCCGGGGCCAGCCCCACCACAGAGAGGCCGGTTGGTTCCTGCTCACCTCTGTGCCGTCCCTTCCCGACCTGACCCCAGTGCAGGGGATAAGCTTCAGACAAGTCTTTCCATGTCCCTCTGCATGACAATAGACTTCCTCCCCTCTCCCATTCCACAGGCCCACCCGGGACATCCACCTTTGTCATTAGCTCAGGAGAGGATGCAAGATGAGAATCTCTGCTATTGTGTGGGGAGACTCAGTTTCCCGGGTTTCCCCCATGGACACATGTTCTTCAGCTGGGTCTGATTTTCTCCAGACAAGCTGTCTTGGGAAGGATTTGGCCAGCCCTAAGAACCTGAAGGGAAAGGGCGGAGGGGGGTTCTCTCTCTGCCCCCGACAGCCCCGAGCTGGGTCGGTCCCTCAGACCTGGCCAGGGGCAGCCCATCCCCCGGCGCCCTTCCCCGGGGCATCCAAGGGCAGGCTCGGCGCCAGCCCCACCCCGCTCGCCACTGCCCGACCATCGTCCTCCCTCGGGGGGCCTGGGCAGGACAGGGACCCGGCTGTGGGAGGCCTCCAGATCTCAGGCCTGGCACACCGTTTACCAGGCTGCTTCCTCCTCTGACGGGGGCCCAGCACACGCCCCAGGAGACTTGGCAGCCGCCCCCAGGGCTCTATCCTCTGGAACTCGTCCCCTTGGAAGGGGCCTGGCCCAGGTGCCAGGTTCGGCTGGTCGGCCAGCCTCCTTTGGAGAAAGCAGGCAAGCCGAGCCAGGCTTGCAGTGGCCCTGGCGTGACACCTGCCACCTCAGGCAGAGGGCCTCCCGCGTGCCCTCCATGGCGGGTTTCTCCCCGGAGCCGTGGCCTGGGCACTAGGAAGGCCGGGCCTCCCCGACTCCCGGGAGGAGGGGCTAGCCCAGTTGCGCCCTGGCCCCCAAACCCTCTGGTGCCATCTGCCTGTCTCGGCACTTCTGACTCCACAGAGCCTTTCCTACATCTGGGCTGCCTGCCGTGGCAAAGTGCAGGCGTGGGGTGAGGCCATGCCTTCTCTTTCCAGGAAAAAGTGAGCCCCTGGCCGAAGCAGCAGGCCCAGGCAGAGCCTTGAGCTTGAAGCCCAGTAGGTCTGTGGCCCTCAGGGCCAGAGCAATGCTTTCAAGGCAGGGAAGCGGCCTGCAAGCTGAGTGGGAGTGGGGGAGGGGAGGGAGACAGCTGAAGCCGAGTCCAGAAGGGCGGCGATGGAAGAGCTGCAGCTGGGTCAGAGCCTGGAGGGAGGGCGGGGCCTTCACTGAGGACCCCCCCCCAGGCCAGCCCTAGGCCCCGGCGGTCGCGCATGCGCCCTTGGCCTGTGCGGTGTGTGGGGGCTTGAACCCAAGCCCGCAGGGCTCCCGGAGCGGCCATAGAAAGAAGGGACCATGGAGAGGTAGGCGAGGTGGGCAGGGGGCGCCACCTTACTCTCCTCAGCTCCCTGAGGGAGAGAGAGAGAGACAGAGACAGAGAGAGAGATCCCTGACCTCTGAGTCTCTGCCTCCACCGCTGGCTGGTGCCAACTCACGCGCCATCCCACTTCCAGCCATCACCCCCACGCCTGCCCCGGGGCCAGCCCCACCACAGAGAGGCCGGTTGGTTCCTGCTCACCTCTGTGCCGTCCCTTCCCGACCTGACCCCAGTGCAGGGGATAAGCTTCAGACAAGTCTTTCCATGTCCCTCTGCATGACAATAGACTTCCTCCCCTCTCCCATTCCACAGGCCCACCCGGGACATCCACCTTTGTCATTAGCTCAGGAGAGGATGCAAGATGAGAATCTCTGCTATTGTGTGGGGAGACTCAGTTTCCCGGGTTTCCCCCATGGACACATGTTCTTCAGCTGGGTCTGATTTTCTCCAGACAAGCTGTCTTGGGAAGGATTTGGCCAGCCCTAAGAACCTGAAGGGAAAGGGCGGAGGGGGGTTCTCTCTCTGCCCCCGACAGCCCCGAGCTGGGTCGGTCCCTCAGACCTGGCCAGGGGCAGCCCACCCCCCGGCGCCCTTCCCCGGGGCATCCAAGGGCAGGCTCGGCGCCAGCCCCACCCCGCTCGCCACTGCCCGACCATCGTCCTCCCTCGGGGGGCCTGGGCAGGACAGGGACCCGGCTGTGGGAGGCCTCCAGATCTCAGGCCTGGCACACCGTTTACCAGGCTGCTTCCTCCTCTGACGGGGGCCCAGCACACGCCCCAGGAGACTTGGCAGCCGCCCCCAGGGCTCTATCCTCTGGAACTCGTCCCCTTGGAAGGGGCCTGGCCCAGGTGCCAGGTTCGGCTGGTCGGCCAGCCTCCTTTGGAGAAAGCAGGCAAGCCGAGCCAGGCTTGCAGTGGCCCTGGCGTGACACCTGCCACCTCAGGCAGAGGGCCTCCCGCGTGCCCTCCATGGCGGGTTTCTCCCCGGAGCCGTGGCCTGGGCACTAGGAAGGCCGGGCCTCCCCGACTCCCGGGAGGAGGGGCTAGCCCAGTTGCGCCCTGGCCCCCAAACCCTCTGGTGCCATCTGCCTGTCTCGGCACTTCTGACTCCACAGAGCCTTTCCTACATCTGGGCTGCCTGCCGTGGCAAAGTGCAGGCGTGGGGTGAGGCCATGCCTTCTCTTTCCAGGAAAAAGTGAGCCCCTGGCCGAAGCAGCAGGCCCAGGCAGAGCCTTGAGCTTGAAGCCCAGTAGGTCTGTGGCCCTCAGGGCCAGAGCAATGCTTTCAAGGCAGGGAAGCGGCCTGCAAGCTGAGTGGGAGTGGGGGAGGGGAGGGAGACAGCTGAAGCCGAGTCCAGAAGGGCGGCGATGGAAGAGCTGCAGCTGGGTCAGAGCCTGGAGGGAGGGCGGGGCCTTCACTGAGGACCCCCCCCCCAGGCCAGCCCTAGGCCCCGGCGGTCGCGCATGCGCCCTTGGCCTGTGCGGTGTGTGGGGGCTTGAACCCAAGCCCGCAGGGCTCCCGGAGCGGCCATAGAAAGAAGGGACCATGGAGAGGTAGGCGAGGTGGGCAGGGGGCGCCACCTTACTCTCCTCAGCTCCCTGAGGGAGAGAGAGAGAGACAGAGACAGAGAGAGAGATCCCTGACCTCTGAGTCTCTGCCTCCACCGCTGGCTGGTGCCAACTCACGCGCCATCCCACTTCCAGCCATCACCCCCACGCCTGCCCCGGGGCCAGCCCCACCACAGAGAGGCCGGTTGGTTCCTGCTCACCTCTGTGCCGTCCCTTCCCGACCTGACCCCAGTGCAGGGGATAAGCTTCAGACAAGTCTTTCCATGTCCCTCTGCATGACAATAGACTTCCTCCCCTCTCCCATTCCACAGGCCCACCCGGGACATCCACCTTTGTCATTAGCTCAGGAGAGGATGCAAGATGAGAATCTCTGCTATTGTGTGGGGAGACTCAGTTTCCCGGGTTTCCCCCATGGACACATGTTCTTCAGCTGGGTCTGATTTTCTCCAGACAAGCTGTCTTGGGAAGGATTTGGCCAGCCCTAAGAACCTGAAGGGAAAGGGCGGAGGGGGGTTCTCTCTCTGCCCCCGACAGCCCCGAGCTGGGTCGCTCCCTCAGACCTGGCCAGGGGCAGCCCATCCCCCGGCGCCCTTCCCCGGGGCATCCAAGGGCAGGCTCGGCGCCAGCCCCACCCCGCTCGCCACTGCCCGACCATCGTCCTCCCTCGGGGGGCCTGGGCAGGACAGGGACCCGGCTGTGGGAGGCCTCCAGATCTCAGGCCTGGCACACCGTTTACCAGGCTGCTTCCTCCTCTGACGGGGGCCCAGCACACGCCCCAGGAGACTTGGCAGCCGCCCCCAGGGCTCTATCCTCTGGAACTCGTCCCCTTGGAAGGGGCCTGGCCCAGGTGCCAGGTTCGGCTGGTCGGCCAGCCTCCTTTGGAGAAAGCAGGCAAGCCGAGCCAGGCTTGCAGTGGCCCTGGCGTGACACCTGCCACCTCAGGCAGAGGGCCTCCCGCGTGCCCTCCATGGCGGGTTTCTCCCCGGAGCCGTGGCCTGGGCACTAGGAAGGCCGGGCCTCCCCGACTCCCGGGAGGAGGGGCTAGCCCAGTTGCGCCCTGGCCCCCAAACCCTCTGGTGCCATCTGCCTGTCTCGGCACTTCTGACTCCACAGAGCCTTTCCTACATCTGGGCTGCCTGCCGTGGCAAAGTGCAGGCGTGGGGTGAGGCCATGCCTTCTCTTTCCAGGAAAAAGTGAGCCCCTGGCCGAAGCAGCAGGCCCAGGCAGAGCCTTGAGCTTGAAGCCCAGTAGGTCTGTGGCCCTCAGGGCCAGAGCAATGCTTTCAAGGCAGGGAAGCGGCCTGCAAGCTGAGTGGGAGTGGGGGAGGGGAGGGAGACAGCTGAAGCCGAGTCCAGAAGGGCGGCGATGGAAGAGCTGCAGCTGGGTCAGAGCCTGGAGGGAGGGCGGGGCCTTCACTGAGGACCCCCCCCCCCGAGGCCAGCCCTAGGCCCCGGCGGTCGCGCATGCGCCCTTGGCCTGTGCGGTGTGTGGGTGCTTGAACCCAAGCCCGCAGGGCTCCCGGAGCGGCCATAGAAAGAAGGGCCCATGGAGAGGTAGGCGAGGTGGGCAGGGGGCGCCACCTTACTCTCCTCAGCTCCCTGAGGGAGAGAGAGAGAGACAGAGACAGAGAGAGAGATCCCTGACCTCTGAGTCTCTGCCTCCACCGCTGGCTGGTGCCAACTCACGCGCCATCCCACTTCCAGCCATCACCCCCACGCCTGCCCCGGGGCCAGCCCCACCACAGAGAGGCCGGTTGGTTCCTGCTCACCTCTGTGCCCTCCCTTCCCGACCTGACCCCAGTGCAGGGGATAAGCTTCAGACAAGTCTTTCCATGTCCCTCTGCATGACAATAGACTTCCTCCCCTCTCCCATTCCACAGGCCCACCCGGGACATCCACCTTTGTCATTAGCTCAGGAGAGGATGCAAGATGAGAATCTCTGCTATTGTGTGGGGAGACTCAGTTTCCCGGGTTTCCCCCATGGACACATGTTCTTCAGCTGGGTCTGATTTTCTCCAGACAAGCTGTCTTGGGAAGGATTTGGCCAGCCCTAAGAACCTGAAGGGAAAGGGCGGAGGGGGGTTCTCTCTCTGCCCCCGACAGCCCCGAGCTGGGTCGGTCCCTCAGACCTGGCCAGGGGCAGCCCATCCCCCGGCGCCCTTCCCCGGGGCATCCAAGGGCAGGCTCGGCGCCAGCCCCACCCCGCTCGCCACTGCCCGACCATCGTCCTCCCTCGGGGGGCCTGGGCAGGACAGGGACCCGGCTGTGGGAGGCCTCCAGATCTCAGGCCTGGCACACCGTTTACCAGGCTGCTTCCTCCTCTGACGGGGGCCCAGCACACGCCCCAGGAGACTTGGCAGCCGCCCCCAGGGCTCTATCCTCTGCAACTCGTCCCCTTGGAAGGGGCCTGGCCCAGGTGCCAGGTTCGGCTGGTCGGCCAGCCTCCTTTGGAGAAAGCAGGCAAGCCGAGCCAGGCTTGCAGTGGCCCTGTCTTGACACCTGCCACCTCAGGCAGAGGGCCTCCCGCGTTCCCTCCATGGCGGGTTTCTCCCCGGAGCCGTGGCCTGGGCACTAGGAAGGCCGGGCCTCCCCGACTCCGGGGAGGAGGGGCTAGCCCAGTTGCGCCCTGGCCCCCAAACCCTCTGGTGCCATCTGCCTGTCTCGGCACTTCTGACTCCACAGAGCCTTTCCTACATCTGGGCTGCCTGCCGTGGCAAAGTGCAGGCGTGGGGTGAGGCCATGCCTTCTCTTTCCAGGAAAAAGTGAGCCCCTGGCCGAAGCAGCAGGCCCAGGCAGAGCCTTGAGCTTGAAGCCCAGTAGGTCTGTGGTCCTCAGGGCCAGAGCAATGCTTTCAAGGCAGGGAAGCGGCCTGCAAGCTGAGTTGGAGTGGGGGAGGGGAGGGAGACAGCTGAAGCCCAGTCCAGAAGGGCGGCGATGGAAGAGCTGCAGCTGGGTCAGAGCCTGGAGGGAGGGCGGGGCCTTCACTGAGGACCCCCCCCCAGGCCAGCCCTAGGCCCCGGCGGTCGCGCATGCGCCCTTGGCCTGTGCGGTGTGTGGGGGCTTGAACCCAAGCCCGCAGGGCTCCCGGAGCGGCCATAGAAAGAAGGGCCCATGGAGAGGTAGGCGAGGTGGGCAGGGGGCGCCACCTTACTCTCCTCAGCTCCCTGAGGGAGAGAGAGAGAGACAGAGACAGAGAGAGAGATCCCTGACCTCTGAGTCTCTGCCTCCACCGCTGGCTGGTGCCAACTCACGCGCCATCCCACTTCCAGCCATCACCCCCACGCCTGCCCCGGGGCCAGCCCCACCACAGAGAGGCCGGTTGGTTCCTGCTCACCTCTGTGCCGTCCCTTCCCGACCTGACCCCAGTGCAGGGGATAAGCTTCAGACAAGTCTTTCCATGTCCCTCTGCATGACAATAGACTTCCTCCCCTCTCCCATTCCACAGGCCCACCCGGGACATCCACCTTTGTCATTAGCTCAGGAGAGGATGCAAGATGAGAATCTCTGCTATTGTGTGGGGAGACTCAGTTTCCCGGGTTTCCCCCATGGACACATGTTCTTCAGCTGGGTCTGATTTTCTCCAGACAAGCTGTCTTGGGAAGGATTTGGCCAGCCCTAAGAACCTGAAGGGAAAGGGCGGAGGGGGGTTCTCTCTCTGCCCCCGACAGCCCCGAGCTGGGTCGGTCCCTCAGACCTGGCCAGGGGCAGCCCATCCCCCGGCGCCCTTCCCCGGGGCATCCAAGGGCAGGCTCGGCGCCAGCCCCACCCCGCTCGCCACTGCCCGACCATCGTCCTCCCTCGGGGGGCCTGGGCAGGACAGGGACCCGGCTGTGGGAGGCCTCCAGATCTCAGGCCTGGCACACCGTTTACCAGGCTGCTTCCTCCTCTGACGGGGGCCCAGCACACGCCCCAGGAGACTTGGCAGCCGCCCCCAGGGCTCTATCCTCTGGAACTCGTCCCCTTGGAAGGGGCCTGGCCCAGGTGCCAGGTTCGGCTGGTCGGCCAGCCTCCTTTGGAGAAAGCAGGCAAGCCGAGCCAGGCTTGCAGTGGCCCTGGCGTGACACCTGCCACCTCAGGCAGAGGGCCTCCCGCGTGCCCTCCATGGCGGGTTTATCCCCGGAGCCGTGGCCTGGGCACTAGGAAGGCCGGGCCTCCCCGACTCCCGGGAGGAGGGGCTAGCCCAGTTGCGCCCTGGCCCCCAAACCCTCTGGTGCCATCTGCCTGTCTCGGCACTTCTGACTCCACAGAGCCTTTCCTACATCTGGGCTGCCTGCCGTGGCAAAGTGCAGGCGTGGGGTGAGGCCATGCCTTCTCTTTCCAGGAAAAAGTGAGCCCCTGGCCGAAGCAGCAGGCCCAGGCAGAGCCTTGAGCTTGAAGCCCAGTAGGTCTGTGGCCCTCAGGGCCAGAGCAATGCTTTCAAGGCAGGGAAGCGGCCTGCAAGCTGAGTGGGAGTGGGGGAGGGGAGGGAGACAGCTGAAGCCGAGTCCAGAAGGGCGGCGATGGAAGAGCTGCAGCTGGGTCAGAGCCTGGAGGGAGGGCGGGGCCTTCACTGAGGACCCCCCCCCCCCCGAGGCCAGCCCTAGGCCCTGGCGGTCGCGCATGCGCCCTTGGCCTGTGCGGTGTGTGGGGGCTTGAACCCAAGCCCGCAGGGCTCCCGGAGCGGCCATAGAAAGAAGGGCCCATGGAGAGGTAGGCGAGGTGGGCAGGGGGCGCCACCTTACTCTCCTCAGCTCCCTGAGGGAGAGAGAGAGAGACAGAGACAGAGAGAGAGATCCCTGACCTCTGAGTCTCTGCCTCCACCGCTGGCTGGTGCCAACTCACGCGCCATCCCACTTCCAGCCATCACCCCCACGCCTGCCCCGGGGCCAGCCCCACCACAGAGAGGCCGGTTGGTTCCTGCTCACCTCTGTGCCGTCCCTTCCCGACCTGACCCCAGTGCAGGGGATAAGCTTCAGACAAGTCTTTCCATGTCCCTCTGCATGACAATAGACTTCCTCCCCTCTCCCATTCCACAGGCCCACCCGGGACATCCACCTTTGTCATTAGCTCAGGAGAGGATGCAAGATGAGAATCTCTGCTATTGTGTGGGGAGACTCAGTTTCCCGGGTTTCCCCCATGGACACATGTTCTTCAGCTGGGTCTGATTTTCTCCAGACAAGCTGTCTTGGGAAGGATTTGGCCAGCCCTAAGAACCTGAAGGGAAAGGGCGGAGGGGGGTTCTCTCTCTGCCCCCGACAGCCCCGAGCTGGGTCGGTCCCTCAGACCTGGCCAGGGGCAGCCCATCCCCCGGCGCCCTTCCCCGGGGCATCCAAGGGCAGGCTCGGCGCCAGCCCCACCACGCTCGCCACTGCCCGACCATTGTCCTCCCTCGGGGGGCCTGGGCAGGACAGGGACCCGGCTGTGGGAGGCCTCCAGATCTCAGGCCTGGCACACCGTTTACCAGGCTGCTTCCTCCTCTGACGGGGGCCCAGCACACGCCCCAGGAGACTTGGCAGCCGCCCCCAGGGCTTTATCCTCTGGAACTCGTCCCCTTGGAAGGGGCCTGGCCCAGGTGCCAGGTTCGGCTGGTCGGCCAGCCTCCTTTGGAGAAAGCAGGCAAGCCGAGCCAGGCTTGCAGTGGCCCTGGCGTGACACCTGCCACCTCAGGCAGAGGGCCTCCCGCGTGCCCTCCATGGCGGGTTTATCCCCGGAGCCGTGGCCTGGGCACTAGGAAGGCCGGGCCTCCCCGACTCCCGGGAGGAGGGGCTAGCCCAGTTGCGCCCTGGCCCCCAAACCCTCTGGTGCCATCTGCCTGTCTCGGCACTTCTGACTCCACAGAGCCTTTCCTACATCTGGGCTGCCTGCCGTGGCAAAGTGCAGGCGTGGGGTGAGGCCATGCCTTCTCTTTCCAGGAAAAAGTGAGCCCCTGGCCGAAGCAGCAGGCCCAGGCAGAGCCTTGAGCTTGAAGCCCAGTAGGTCTGTGGCCCTCAGGGCCAGAGCAATGCTTTCAAGGCAGGGAAGCGGCCTGCAAGCTGAGTGGGAGTGGGGGAGGGGAGGGAGACAGCTGAAGCCGAGTCCAGAAGGGCGGCGATGGAAGAGCTGCAGCTGGGTCAGAGCCTGGAGGGAGGGCGGGGCCTTCACTGAGGACCCCCCCCCCCCGAGGCCAGCCCTAGGCCCCGGCGGTCGCGCATGCGCCCTTGGCCTGTGCGGTGTGTGGGGGCTTGAACCCAAGCCCGCAGGGCTCCCGGAGCGGCCATAGAAAGAAGGGCCCATGGAGAGGTAGGCGAGGTGGGCAGGGGGCGCCACCTTACTCTCCTCAGCTCCCTGAGGGAGAGAGAGAGAGACAGAGACAGAGAGAGAGATCCCTGACCTCTGAGTCTCTGCCTCCACCGCTGGCTGGTGCCAACTCACGCGCCATCCCACTTCCAGCCATCACCCCCACGCCTGCCCCGGGGCCAGCCCCACCACAGAGAGGCCGGTTGGTTCCTGCTCACCTCTGTGCCGTCCCTTCCCGACCTGACCCCAGTGCAGGGGATAAGCTTCAGACAAGTCTTTCCATGTCCCTCTGCATGACAATAGACTTCCTCCCCTCTCCCATTCCACAGGCCCACCCGGGACATCCACATTTGTCATTAGCTCAGGAGAGGATGCAAGATGAGAATCTCTGCTATTGTGTGGGGAGACTCAGTTTCCCGGGTTTCCCCCATGGACACATGTTCTTCAGCTGGGTCTGATTTTCTCCAGACAAGCTGTCTTGGGAAGGATTTGGCCAGCCCTAAGAACCTGAAGGGAAAGGGCGGAGGGGGGTTCTCTCTCTGCCCCCGACAGCCCCGAGCTGGGTCGCTCCCTCAGACCTGGCCAGGGGCAGCCCATCCCCCGGCGCCCTTCCCCGGGGCATCCAAGGGCAGGCTCGGCGCCAGCCCCACCCCGCTCGCCACTGCCCGACCATCGTCCTCCCTCGGGGGGCCTGGGCGGGACAGGGACCCGGCTGTGGGAGGCCTCCAGATCTCAGGCCTGGCACACCGTTTACCAGGCTGCTTCCTCCTCTGACGGGGGCCCAGCACACGCCCCAGGAGACTTGGCAGCCGCCCCCAGGGCTCTATCCTCTGGAACTCGTCCCCTTGGAAGGGGCCTGGCCCAGGTGCCAGGTTCGGCTGGTCGGCCAGCCTCCTTTGGAGAAAGCAGGCAAGCCGAGCCAGGCTTGCAGTGGCCCTGGCGTGACACCTGCCACCTCAGGCAGAGGGCCTCCCGCGTGCCCTCCATGGCGGGTTTCTCCCCGGAGCCGTGGCCTGGGCACTAGGAAGGCCGGGCCTCCCCGACTCCCGGGAGGAGGGGCTAGCCCAGTTGCGCCCTGGCCCCCAAACCCTCTGGTGCCATCTGCCTGTCTCGGCACTTCTGACTCCACAGAGCCTTTCCTACATCTGGGCTGCCTGCCGTGGCAAAGTGCAGGCGTGGGGTGAGGCCATGCCTTCTCTTTCCAGGAAAAAGTGAGCCCCTGGCCGAAGCAGCAGGCCCAGGCAGAGCCTTGAGCTTGAAGCCCAGTAGGTCTGTGGCCCTCAGGGCCAGAACAATGCTTTCAAGGCAGGGAAGCGGCCTGCAAGCTGAGTGGGAGTGGGGGAGGGGAGGGAGACAGCTGAAGCCGAGTCCAGAAGGGCGGCGATGGAAGAGCTGCAGCTGGGTCAGAGCCTGGAGGGAGGGCGGGGCCTTCACTGAGGACCCCGCCCCCCCCCCGAGGCCAGCCCTAGGCCCCTGCGGTCGCGCATGCCCCCTTGGCCTGTGCGGTGTGTGGGGGCTTGAACCCAAGCCCGCAGGGCTCCCGGAGCGGCCAGAGAAAGAAGGGCCCATGGAGAGGTAGGCGAGGTGGGCAGGGGGCGCCACCTTACTCTCCTCAGCTCCCTGAGGGAGAGAGAGAGAGACAGAGACAGAGAGAGAGATCCCTGACCTCTGAGTCTCTGCCTCCACCGCTGGCTGGTGCCAACTCACGCGCCATCCCACTTCCAGCCATCACCCCCACGCCTGCCCCGGGGCCAGCCCCACCACAGAGAGGCCGGTTGGTTCCTGCTCACCTCTGTGCCGTCCCTTCCCGACCTGACCCCAGTGCAGGGGATAAGCTTCAGACAAGTCTTTCCATGTCCCTCTGCATGACAATAGACTTCCTCCCCTCTCCCATTCCACAGGCCCACCCGGGACATCCACCTTTGTCATTAGCTCAGGAGAGGATGCAAGATGAGAATCTCTGCTATTGTGTGGGGAGACTCAGTTTCCCGGGTTTCCCCCATGGACACATGTTCTTCAGCTGGGTCTGATTTTCTCTAGACAAGCTGTCTTGGGAAGGATTTGGCCAGCCCTAAGAACCTGAAGGGAAAGGGCGGAGGGGGGTTCTCTCTCTGCCCCCGACAGCCCCGAGCTGGGTCGCTCCCTCAGACCTGGCCAGGGGCAGCCCATCCCCCGGCGCCCTTCCCCGGGGCATCCAAGGGCAGGCTCGGCGCCAGCCCCACCCCGCTCGCCACTGCCCGACCATCGTCCTCCCTCGGGGGGCCTGGGCAGGACAGGGACCCGGCTGTGGGAGGCCTCCAGATCTCAGGCCTGGCACACCGTTTACCAGGCTGCTTCCTCCTCTGACGGGGGCCCAGCACACGCCCCAGGAGACTTGGCAGCCGCCCCCAGGGCTCTATCCTCTGGAACTCGTCCCCTTGGAAGGGGCCTGGCCCAGGTGCCAGGTTCGGCTGGTCGGCCAGCCTCCTTTGGAGAAAGCAGGCAAGCCGAGCCAGGCTTGCAGTGGCCCTGGCGTGACACCTGCCACCTCAGGCAGAGGGCCTCCCGCGTGCCCTCCATGGCGGGTTTCTCCCCGGAGCCGTGGCCTGGGCACTAGGAAGGCCGGGCCTCCCCGACTCCCAGGAGGAGGGGCTAGCCCAGTTGCGCCCTGGCCCCCAAACCCTCTGGTGCCATCTGCCTGTCTCGGCACTTCTGACTCCACAGAGCCTTTCCTACATCTGGGCTGCCTGCCGTGGCAAAGTGCAGGCGTGGGGTGAGGCCATGCCTTCTCTTTCCAGGAAAAAGTGAGCCCCTGGCCGAAGCAGCAGGCCCAGGCAGAGCCTTGAGCTTGAAGCCCAGTAGGTCTGTGGCCCTCAGGGCCAGAACAATGCCTTCAAGGCAGGGAAGCGGCCTGCAAGCTGAGTGGGAGTGGGGGAGGGGAGGGAGACAGCTGAAGCCGAGTCCAGAAGGGCGGCGATGGAAGAGCTGCAGCTGGGTCAGAGCCTGGAGGGAGGGCGGGGCCTTCACTGAGGACCCCCCCCCCGAGGCCAGCCCTAGGCCCCTGCGGTCGCGCATGCCCCCTTGGCCTGTGCGGTGTGTGGGGGCTTGAACCCAAGCCCGCAGGGCTCCCGGAGCGGCCAGAGAAAGAAGGGCCCATGGAGAGGTAGGCGAGGTGGGCAGGGGGCGCCACCTTACTCTCCTCAGCTCCCTGAGGGAGAGAGAGAGAGACAGAGACAGAGAGAGAGATCCCTGACCTCTGAGTCTCTGCCTCCACCGCTGGCTGGTGCCAACTCACGCGCCATCCCACTTCCAGCCATCACCCCCACGCCTGCCCTGGGGCCAGCCCCACCACAGAGAGGCCGGTTGGTTCCTGCTCACCTCTGTGCCCTCCCTTCCCGACCTGACCCCAGTGCAGGGGATAAGCTTCAGACAAGTCTTTCCATGTCCTTCTGCATGACAATAGACTTCCTCCCCTCTCCCATTCCACAGGCCCACCCGGGACATCCACCTTTGTCATTAGCTCAGGAGAGGATGCAAGATGAGAATCTCTGCTATTGTGTGGGGAGACTCAGTTTCCCGGGTTTCCCCCATGGACACATGTTCTTCAGCTGGGTCTGATTTTCTCCAGACAAGCTGTCTTGGGAAGGATTTGGCCAGCCCTAAGAACCTGAAGGGAAAGGGCGGAGGGGGGTTCTCTCTCTGCCCCCGACAGCCCCGAGCTGGGTCGGTCCCTCAGACCTGGCCAGGGGCAGCCCATCCCCCGGCGCCCTTCCCCGGGGCATCCAAGGGCAGGCTCGGCGCCAGCCCCACCCCGCTCGCCACTGCCCGACCATCGTCCTCCCTCGGGGGGCCTGGGCAGGACAGGGACCCGGCTGTGGGAGGCCTCCAGATCTCAGGCCTGGCACACCGTTTACCAGGCTGCTTCCTCCTCTGACGGGGGCCCAGCACACGCCCCAGGAGACTTGGCAGCCGCCCCCAGGGCTCTATCCTCTGGAACTCGTCCCCTTGGAAGGGGCCTGGCCCAGGTGCCAGGTTCGGCTGGTCGGCCAGCCTCCTTTGGAGAAAGCAGGCAAGCCGAGCCAGGCTTGCAGTGGCCCTGGCGTGACACCTGCCACCTCAGGCAGAGGGCCTCCCGCGTGCCCTCCATGGCGGGTTTCTCCCCGGAGCCGTGGCCTGGGCACTAGGAAGGCCGGGCCTCCCCGACTCCCGGGAGGAGGGGCTAGCCCAGTTGCGCCCTGGCCCCCAAACCCTCTGGTGCCATCTGCCTGTCTCGGCACTTCTGACTCCACAGAGCCTTTCCTACATCTGGGCTGCCTGCCGTGGCAAAGTGCAGGCGTGGGGTGAGGCCATGCCTTCTCTTTCCAGGAAAAAGTGAGCCCCTGGCCGAAGCAGCAGGCCCAGGCAGAGCCTTGAGCTTGAAGCCCAGTAGGTCTGTGGCCCTCAGGGCCAGAGCAATGCTTTCAAGGCAGGGAAGCGGCCTGCAAGCTGAGTGGGAGTGGGGGAGGGGAGGGAGACAGCTGAAGCCGAGTCCAGAAGGGCGGCGATGGAAGAGCTGCAGCTGGGTCAGAGCCTGGAGGGAGGGCGGGGCCTTCACTGAGGACCCCCCCCCCCAGGGCAGCCCTAGGCCCCGGCGGTCGCGCATGCGCCCTTGGCCTGTGCGGTGTGTGGGGGCTTGAACCCAAGCCCGCAGGGCTCCCGGAGCGGCCAGAGAAAGAAGGGCCCATGGAGAGGTAGGCGAGGTGGGCAGGGGGCGCCACTTTACTCTCCTCAGCTCCCTGAGGGAGAGAGAGAGAGACAGAGACAGAGAGAGAGATCCCTGACCTCTGAGTCTCTGCCTCCACCGCTGGCTGGTGCCAACTCACGCGCCATCCCACTTCCAGCCATCACCCCCACGCCTGCCCCGGGGCCAGCCCCACCACAGAGAGGCCGGTTGGTTCCTGCTCACCTCTGTGCCGTCCCTTCCCGACCTGACCCCAGTGCAGGGGATAAGCTTCAGACAAGTCTTTCCATGTCCCTCTGCATGACAATAGACTTCCTCCCCTCTCCCATTCCACAGGCCCACCTGGGACATCCACCTTTGTCATTAGCTCAGGAGAGGATGCAAGATGAGAATCTCTGCTATTGTGTGGGGAGACTCAGTTTCCCGGGTTTCCCCCATGGACACATGTTCTTCAGCTGGGTCTGATTTTCTCCAGACAAGCTGTCTTGGGAAGGATTTGGCCAGCCCTAAGAACCTGAAGGGAAAGGGCGGAGGGGGGTTCTCTCTCTGCCCCCGACAGCCCCGAGCTGGGTCGGTCCCTCAGACCTGGCCAGGGGCAGCCCATCCCCCGGCGCCCTTCCCCGGGGCATCCAAGGGCAGGCTCGGCGCCAGCCCCACCCCGCTCGCCACTGCCCGACCATCGTCCTCCCTCGGGGGGCCTGGGCAGGACAGGGACCCGGCTGTGGGAGGCCTCCAGATCTCAGGCCTGGCACACCGTTTACCAGGCTGCTTCCTCCTCTGACGGGGGCCCAGCACACGCCCCAGGAGACTTGGCAGCCGCCCCCAGGGCTCTATCCTCTGGAACTCGTCCCCTTGGAAGGGGCCTGGCCCAGGTGCCAGGTACGGCTGGTCGGCCAGCCTCCTTTGGAGAAAGCAGGCAAGCCGAGCCAGGCTTGCAGTGGCCCTGGCGTGACACCTGCCACCTCAGGCAGAGGGCCTCCCGCGTGCCCTCCATGGCGGGTTTCTCCCCGGAGCCGTGGCCTGGGCACTAGGAAGGCCGGGCCTCCCCGACTCCCGGGAGGAGGGGCTAGCCCAGTTGCGCCCTGGCCCCCAAACCCTCTGGTGCCATCTGCCTGTCTCGGCACTTCTGACTCCACAGAGCCTTTCCTACATCTGGGCTGCCTGCCGTGGCAAAGTGCAGGCGTGGGGTGAGGCCATGCCTTCTCTTTCCAGGAAAAAGTGAGCCCCTGGCCGAAGCAGCAGGCCCAGGCAGAGCCTTGAGCTTGAAGCCCAGTAGGTCTGTGGCCCTCAGGGCCAGAGCAATGCTTTAAAGGCAGGGAAGCGGCCTGCAAGCTGAGTGGGAGTGGGGGAGGGGAGGGAGACAGCTGAAGCCGAGTCCAGAAGGGCGGTGATGGAAGAGCTGCAGCTGGGTCAGAGCCTGGAGGGAGGGCGGGGCCTTCACTGAGGACCCCCCCCCAGGGCAGCCCTAGGCCCCGGCGGTCGCGCATGCGCCCTTGGCCTGTGCGGTGTGTGGGGGCTTGAACCCAAGCCCGCAGGGCTCCCGGAGCGGCCAGAGAAAGAAGGGCCCATGGAGAGGTAGGCGAGGTGGGCAGGGGGCGCCACCTTACTCTCCTCAGCTCCCTGAGGGAGAGAGAGAGAGACAGAGACAGAGAGAGAGATCCCTGACCTCTGAGTCTCTGCCTCCACCGCTGGCTGGTGCCAACTCACGCGCCATCCCACTTCCAGCCATCACCCCCACGCCTGCCCCGGGGCCAGCCCCACCACAGAGAGGCCGGTTGGTTCCTGCTCACCTCTGTGCCGTCCCTTCCCGACCTGACCCCAGTGCAGGGGATAAGCTTCAGACAAGTCTTTCCATGTCCCTCTGCATGACAATAGACTTCCTCCCCTCTCCCATTCCACAGGCCCACCCGGGACATCCACCTTTGTCATTAGCTCAGGAGAGGATGCAAGATGAGAATCTCTGCTATTGTGTGGGGAGACTCAGTTTCCCGGGTTTCCCCCATGGACACATGTTCTTCAGCTGGGTCTGATTTTCTCCAGACAAGCTGTCTTGGGAAGGATTTGGCCAGCCCTAAGAACCTGAAGGGAAAGGGCGGAGGGGGGTTCTCTCTCTGCCCCCGACAGCCCCGAGCTGGGTCGCTCCCTCAGACCTGGCCAGGGGCAGCCCATCCCCCGGCGCCCTTCCCTGGGGCATCCAAGGGCAGGCTCGGCGCCAGCCCCACCCCGCTCGCCACTGCCCGACCATCGTCCTCCCTCGGGGGGCCTGGGCAGGACAGGGACCCGGCTGTGGGAGGCCTCCAGATCTCAGGCCTGGCACACCGTTTACCAGGCTGCTTCCTCCTCTGACGGGGGCCCAGCACACGCCCCAGGAGACTTGGCAGCCGCCCCCAGGGCTCTATCCTCTGGAACTCGTCCCCTTGGAAGGGGCCTGGCCCAGGTGCCAGGTTCGGCTGGTCGGCCAGCCTCCTTTGGAGAAAGCAGGCAAGCCGAGCCAGGCTTGCAGTGGCCCTGGCGTGACACCTGCCACCTCAGGCAGAGGGCCTCCCGCGTGCCCTCCATGGCGGGTTTCTCCCCGGAGCCGTGGCCTGGGCACTAGGAAGGCCGGGCCTCCCCGACTCCCGGGAGGAGGGGCTAGCCCAGTTGCGCCCTGGCCCCCAAACCCTCTGGTGCCATCTGCCTGTCTCGGCACTTCTGACTCCACAGAGCCTTTCCTACATCTGGGCTGCCTGCCGTGGCAAAGAGCAGGCGTGGGGTGAGGCCATGCCTTCTCTTTCCAGGAAAAAGTGAGCGCCTGGCCGAAGCAGCAGGCCCAGGCAGAGCCTTGAGCTTGAAGCCCAGTAGGTCTGTGGCCCTCAGGGCCAGAGCAATGCTTTCAAGGCAGGGAAGCGGCCTGCAAGCTGAGTGGGAGTGGGGGAGGGGAGGGAGACAGCTGAAGCCGAGTCCAGAAGGGCGGTGATGGAAGAGCTGCAGCTGGGTCAGAGCCTGGAGGGAGGGCGGGGCCTTCACTGAGGACCCCCCCCCCCCCCGAGGGCAGCCCTAGGCCCCTGTGGTCGCGCATGCCCCCTTGGCCTGTGCGGTGTGTGGGGGCTTGAACCCAAGCCCGCAGGGCTCCCGGAGCGGCCAGAGAAAGAAGGGCCCATGGAGAGGTAGGCGAGGTGGGCAGGGGGCGCCACCTTACTCTCCTCAGCTCCCTGAGGGAGAGAGAGAGAGACAGAGACAGAGAGAGAGATCCCTGACCTCTGAGTCTCTGCCTCCACCGCTGGCTGGTGCCAACTCACGCGCCATCCCACTTCCAGCCATCACCCCCACGCCTGCCCCGGGGCCAGCCCCACCACAGAGAGGCCGGTTGGTTCCTGCTCACCTCTGTGCCGTCCCTTCCCGACCTGACCCCAGTGCAGGGGATAAGCTTCAGACAAGTCTTTCCATGTCCCTCTGCATGACAATAGACTTCCTCCCCTCTCCCATTCCACAGGCCCACCCGGGACATCCACCTTTGTCATTAGCTCAGGAGAGGATGCAAGATGAGAATCTCTGCTATTGTGTGGGGAGACTCAGTTTCCCGGGTTTCCCCCATGGACACATGTTCTTCAGCTGGGTCTGATTTTCTCCAGACAAGCTGTCTTGGGAAGGATTTGGCCAGCCCTAAGAACCTGAAGGGAAAGGGCGGAGGGGGGTTCTCTCTCTGCCCCCGACAGCCCCGAGCTGGGTCGCTCCCTCAGACCTGGCCAGGGGCAGCCCATCCCCCGGCGCCCTTCCCCGGGGCATCCAAGGGCAGGCTCGGCGCCAGCCCCACCCCGCTCGCCACTGCCCGACCATCGTCCTCCCTCGGGGGGGCCTGGGCAGGACAGGGACCCGGCTGTGGGAGGCCTCCAGATCTCAGGCCTGGCACACCGTTTACCAGGCTGCTTCCTCCTCTGACGGGGGCCCAGCACACGCCCCAGGAGACTTGGCAGCCGCCCCCAGGGCTCTATCCTCTGGAACTCGTCCCCTTGGAAGGGGCCTGGCCCAGGTGCCAGGTTCGGCTGGTCGGCCAGCCTCCTTTGGAGAAAGCAGGCAAGCCGAGCCAGGCTTGCAGTGGCCCTGGCGTGACACCTGCCACCTCAGGCAGAGGGCCTCCCGCGTGCCCTCCATGGCGGGTTTCTCCCCGGAGCCGTGGCCTGGGCACTAGGAAGGCCGGGCCTCCCCGACTCCCGGGAGGAGGGGCTAGCCCAGTTGCGCCCTGGCCCCCAAACCCTCTGGTGCCATCTGCCTGTCTCGGCACTTCTGACTCCACAGAGCCTTTCCTACATCTGGGCTGCCTGCCGTGGCAAAGTGCAGGCGTGGGGTGAGGCCATGCCTTCTCTTTCCAGGAAAAAGTGAGCCCCTGGCCGAAGCAGCAGGCCCAGGCAGAGCCTTGAGCTTGAAGCCCAGTAGGTCTGTGGCCCTCAGGGCCAGAGCAATGCTTTCAAGGCAGGGAAGCGGCCTGCAAGCTGAGTGGGAGTGGGGGAGGGGAGGGAGACAGCTGAAGCCGAGTCCAGAAGGGCGGTGATGGAAGAGCTGCAGCTGGGTCAGAGCCTGGAGGGAGGGCGGGGCCTTCACTGAGGACCCCCCCCCCAGGGCAGCCCTAGGCCCCGGCGGTCGCGCATGCGCCCTTGGCCTGTGCGGTGTGTGGGGGCTTGAACCCAAGCCCGCAGGGCTCCCGGAGCGGCCAGAGAAAGAAGGGCCCATGGAGAGGTAGGCGAGGTGGGCAGGGGGCGCCACCTTACTCTCCTCAGCTCCCTGAGGGAGAGAGAGAGAGACAGAGACAGAGAGAGAGATCCCTGACCTCTGAGTCTCTGCCTCCACCGCTGGCTGGTGCCAACTCACGCGCCATCCCACTTCCAGCCATCACCCCCACGCCTGCCCCGGGGCCAGCCCCACCACAGAGAGGCCGGTTGGTTCCTGCTCACCTCTGTGCCGTCCCTTCCCGACCTGACCCCAGTGCAGGGGATAAGCTTCAGACAAGTCTTTCCATGTCCCTCTGCATGACAATAGACTTCCTCCCCTCTCCCATTCCACAGGCCCACCCGGGACATCCACCTTTGTCATTAGCTCAGGAGAGGATGCAAGATGAGAATCTCTGCTATTGTGTGGGGAAACTCAGTTTCCCGGGTTTCCCCCATGGACACATGTTCTTCAGCTGGGTCTGATTTTCTCCAGACAAGCTGTCTTGGGAAGGATTTGGCCAGCCCTAAGAACCTGAAGGGAAAGGGCGGAGGGGGGTTCTCTCTCTGCCCCCGACAGCCCCGAGCTGGGTCGCTCCCTCAGACCTGGCCAGGGGCAGCCCATCCCCCGGCGCCCTTCCCCGGGGCATCCAAGGGCAGGCTCGGCGCCAGCCCCACCCCGCTCGCCACTGCCCGACCATCGTCCTCCCTCGGGGGGCCTGGGCAGGACAGGGACCCGGCTGTGGGAGGCCTCCAGATCTCAGGCCTGGCACACCGTTTACCAGGCTGCTTCCTCCTCTGACGGGGGCCCAGCACACGCCCCAGGAGACTTGGCAGCCGCCCCCAGGGCTCTATCCTCTGGAACTCGTCCCCTTGGAAGGGGCCTGGCCCAGGTGCCAGGTTCGGCTGGTCGGCCAGCCTCCTTTGGAGAAAGCAGGCAAGCCGAGCCAGGCTTGCAGTGGCCCTGGCGTGACACCTGCCACCTCAGGCAGAGGGCCTCCCGCGTGCCCTCCATGGCGGGTTTCTCCCCGGAGCCGTGGCCTGGGCACTAGGAAGGCCGGGCCTCCCCGACTCCCGGGAGGAGGGGCTAGCCCAGTTGCGCCCTGGCCCCCAAACCCTCTGGTGCCATCTGCCTGTCTCGGCACTTCTGACTCCACAGAGCCTTTCCTACATCTGGGCTGCCTGCCGTGGCAAAGTGCAGGCGTGGGGTGAGGCCATGCCTTCTCTTTCCAGGAAAAAGTGAGCGCCTGGCCGAAGCAGCAGGCCCAGGCAGAGCCTTGAGCTTGAAGCCCAGTAGGTCTGTGGCCCTCAGGGCCAGAGCAATGCTTTCAAGGCAGGGAAGCGGCCTGCAAGCTGAGTGGGAGTGGGGGAGGGGAGGGAGACAGCTGAAGCCGAGTCCAGAAGGGCGGTGATGGAAGAGCTGCAGCTGGGTCAGAGCCTGGAGGGAGGGCGGGGCCTTCACTGAGGACCCCCCCCCCCCCGAGGGCAGCCCTAGGCCCCTGCGGTCGCGCATGCCCCCTTGGCCTGTGCGGTGTGTGGGGGCTTGAACCCAAGCCCGCAGGGCTCCCGGAGCGGCCAGAGAAAGAAGGGCCCATGGAGAGGTAGGCGAGGTGGGCAGGGGGCGCCACCTTACTCTCCTCAGCTCCCTGAGGGAGAGAGAGAGAGACAGAGACAGAGAGAGAGATCCCTGACCTCTGAGTCTCTGCCTCCACCGCTGGCTGGTGCCAACTCACGCGCCATCCCACTTCCAGCCATCACCCCCACGCCTGCCCCGGGGCCAGCCCCACCACAGAGAGGCCGGTTGGTTCCTGCTCACCTCTGTGCCGTCCCTTCCCGACCTGACCCCAGTGCAGGGGATAAGCTTCAGACAAGTCTTTCCATGTCCCTCTGCATGACAATAGACTTCCTCCCCTCTCCCATTCCACAGGCCCACCCGGGACATCCACCTTTGTCATTAGCTCAGGAGAGGATGCAAGATGAGAATCTCTGCTATTGTGTGGGGAGACTCAGTTTCCCGGGTTTCCCCCATGGACACATGTTCTTCAGCTGGGTCTGATTTTCTCCAGACAAGCTGTCTTGGGAAGGATTTGGCCAGCCCTAAGAACCTGAAGGGAAAGGGCGGAGGGGGGTTCTCTCTCTGCCCCCGACAGCCCCGAGCTGGGTCGCTCCCTCAGACCTGGCCAGGGGCAGCCCATCCCCCGGCGCCCTTCCCCGGGGCATCCAAGGGCAGGCTCGGCGCCAGCCCCACCCCGCTCGCCACTGCCCGACCATCGTCCTCCCTCGGGGGGCCTGGGCAGGACAGGGACCCGGCTGTGGGAGGCCTCCAGATCTCAGGCCTGGCACACCGTTTACCAGGCTGCTTCCTCCTCTGACGGGGGCCCAGCACACGCCCCAGGAGACTTGGCAGCCGCCCCCAGGGCTCTATCCTCTGGAACTCGTCCCCTTGGAAGGGGCCTGGCCCAGGTGCCAGGTTCGGCTGGTCGGCCAGCCTCCTTTGGAGAAAGCAGGCAAGCCGAGCCAGGCTTGCAGTGGCCCTGGCGTGACACCTGCCACCTCAGGCAGAGGGCCTCCCGCGTGCCCTCCATGGCGGGTTTCTCCCCGGAGCCGTGGCCTGGGCACTAGGAAGGCCGGGCCTCCCCGACTCCCGGGAGGAGGGGCTAGCCCAGTTGCGCCCTGGCCCCCAAACCCTCTGGTGCCATCTGCCTGTCTCGGCACTTCTGACTCCACAGAGCCTTTCCTACATCTGGGCTGCCTGCCGTGGCAAAGTGCAGGCGTGGGGTGAGGCCATGCCTTCTCTTTCCAGGAAAAAGTGAGCGCCTGGCCGAAGCAGCAGGCCCAGGCAGAGCCTTGAGCTTGAAGCCCAGTAGGTCTGTGGCCCTCAGGGCCAGAGCAATGCTTTCAAGGCAGGGAAGCGGCCTGCAAGCTGAGTGGGAGTGGGGGAGGGGAGGGAGACAGCTGAAGCCGAGTCCAGAAGGGCGGTGATGGAAGAGCTGCAGCTGGGTCAGAGCCTGGAGGGAGGGCGGGGCCTTCACTGAGGACCCCCCCCCCTGAGGGCAGCCCTAGGCCCCTGCGGTCGCGCATGCCCCCTTGGCCTGTGCGGTGTGTGGGGGCTTGAACCCAAGCCCGCAGGGCTCCCGGAGCGGCCAGAGAAAGAAGGGCCCATGGAGAGGTAGGCGAGGTGGGCAGGGGGCGCCACCTTACTCTCCTCAGCTCCCTGAGGGAGAGAGAGAGAGACAGAGACAGAGAGAGAGATCCCTGACCTCTGAGTCTCTGCCTCCACCGCTGGCTGGTGCCAACTCACGCGCCATCCCACTTCCAGCCATCACCCCCACGCCTGCCCCGGGGCCAGCCCCACCACAGAGAGGCCGGTTGGTTCCTGCTCACCTCTGTGCCGTCCCTTCCCGACCTGACCCCAGTGCAGGGGATAAGCTTCAGACAAGTCTTTCCATGTCCCTCTGCATGACAATAGACTTCCTCCCCTCTCCCATTCCACAGGCCCACCCGGGACATCCACCTTTGTCATTAGCTCAGGAGAGGATGCAAGATGAGAATCTCTGCTATTGTGTGGGGAGACTCAGTTTCCCGGGTTTCCCCCATGGACACATGTTCTTCAGCTGGGTCTGATTTTCTCCAGACAAGCTGTCTTGGGAAGGATTTGGCCAGCCCTAAGAACCTGAAGGGAAAGGGCGGAGGGGGGTTCTCTCTCTGCCCCCGACAGCCCCGAGCTGGGTCGCTCCCTCAGACCTGGCCAGGGGCAGCCCATCCCCCGGCGCCCTTCCCCGGGGCATCCAAGGGCAGGCTCGGCGCCAGCCCCACCCCGCTCGCCACTGCCCGACCATCGTCCTCCCTCGGGGGGCCTGGGCAGGACAGGGACCCGGCTGTGGGAGGCCTCCAGATCTCAGGCCTGGCACACCGTTTACCAGGCTGCTTCCTCCTCTGACGGGGGCCCAGCACACGCCCCAGGAGACTTGGCAGCCGCCCCCAGGGCTCTATCCTCTGGAACTCGTCCCCTTGGAAGGGGCCTGGCCCAGGTGCCAGGTTCGGCTGGTCGGCCAGCCTCCTTTGGAGAAAGCAGGCAAGCCGAGCCAGGCTTGCAGTGGCCCTGGCGTGACACCTGCCACCTCAGGCAGAGGGCCTCCCGCGTGCCCTCCATGGCGGGTTTCTCCCCGGAGCCGTGGCCTGGGCACTAGGAAGGCCGGGCCTCCCCGACTCCCGGGAGGAGGGGCTAGCCCAGTTGCGCCCTGGCCCCCAAACCCTCTGGTGCCATCTGCCTGTCTCGGCACTTCTGACTCCACAGAGCCTTTCCTACATCTGGGCTGCCTGCCGTGGCAAAGTGCAGGCGTGGGGTGAGGCCATGCCTTCTCTTTCCAGGAAAAAGTGAGCCCCTGGCCGAAGCAGCAGGCCCAGGCAGAGCCTTGAGCTTGAAGCCCAGTAGGTCTGTGGCCCTCAGGGCCAGAACAATGCCTTCAAGGCAGGGAAGCGGCCTGCAAGCTGAGTGGGAGTGGGGGAGGGGAGGGAGACAGCTGAAGCCGAGTCCAGAAGGGCGGCGATGGAAGAGCTGCAGCTGGGTCAGAGCCTGGAGGGAGGGCGGGGCCTTCACTGAGGACCCCCCCCCCCCCGAGGCCAGCCCTAGGCCCCTGCGGTCGCGCATGCCCCCTTGGCCTGTGCGGTGTGTGGGGGCTTGAACCCAAGCCCGCAGGGCTCCCGGAGCGGCCAGAGAAAGAAGGGCCCATGGAGAGGTAGGCGAGGTGGGCAGGGGGCGCCACCTTACTCTCCTCAGCTCCCTGAGGGAGAGAGAGAGAGACAGAGACAGAGAGAGAGATCCCTGACCTCTGAGTCTCTGCCTCCACCGCTGGCTGGTGCCAACTCACGCGCCATCCCACTTCCAGCCATCACCCCCACGCCTGCCCTGGGGCCAGCCCCACCACAGAGAGGCCGGTTGGTTCCTGCTCACCTCTGTGCCCTCCCTTCCCGACCTGACCCCAGTGCAGGGGATAAGCTTCAGACAAGTCTTTCCATGTCCTTCTGCATGACAATAGACTTCCTCCCCTCTCCCATTCCACAGGCCCACCCGGGACATCCACCTTTGTCATTAGCTCAGGAGAGGATGCAAGATGAGAATCTCTGCTATTGTGTGGGGAGACTCAGTTTCCCGGGTTTCCCCCATGGACACATGTTCTTCAGCTGGGTCTGATTTTCTCCAGACAAGCTGTCTTGGGAAGGATTTGGCCAGCCCTAAGAACCTGAAGGGAAAGGGCGGAGGGGGGTTCTCTCTCTGCCCCCGACAGCCCCGAGCTGGGTCGCTCCCTCAGACCTGGCCAGGGGCAGCCCATCCCCCGGCGCCCTTCCCCGGGGCATCCAAGGGCAGGCTCGGCGCCAGCCCCACCCCGCTCGCCACTGCCCGACCATCGTCCTCCCTCGGGGGGCCTGGGCAGGACAGGGACCCGGCTGTGGGAGGCCTCCAGATCTCAGGCCTGGCACACCGTTTACCAGGCTGCTTCCTCCTCTGACGGGGGCCCAGCACACGCCCCAGGAGACTTGGCAGCCGCCCCCAGGGCTCTATCCTCTGGAACTCGTCCCCTTGGAAGGGGCCTGGCCCAGGTGCCAGGTTCGGCTGGTCGGCCAGCCTCCTTTGGAGAAAGCAGGCAAGCCGAGCCAGGCTTGCAGTGGCCCTGGCGTGACACCTGCCACCTCAGGCAGAGGGCCTCCCGCGTGCCCTCCATGGCGGGTTTCTCCCCGGAGCCGTGGCCTGGGCACTAGGAAGGCCGGGCCTCCCCGACTCCCGGGAGGAGGGGCTAGCCCAGTTGCGCCCTGGCCCCCAAACCCTCTGGTGCCATCTGCCTGTCTCGGCACTTCAGACTCCACAGAGCCTTTCCTACATCTGGGCTGCCTGCCGTGGCAAAGTGCAGGCGTGGGGTGAGGCCATGCCTTCTCTTTCCAGGAAAAAGTGAGCCCCTGGCCGAAGCAGCAGGCCCAGGCAGAGCCTTGAGCTTGAAGCCCAGTAGGTCTGTGGCCCTCAGGGCCAGAGCAATGCTTTCAAGGCAGGGAAGCGGCCTGCAAGCTGAGTGGGAGTGGGGGAGGGGAGGGAGACAGCTGAAGCCGAGTCCAGAAGGGCAGCGATGGAAGAGCTGCAGCTGGGTCAGAGCCTGGAGGGAGGGCGGGGCCTTCACTGAGGAGCCCCCCCCCCCCCCGAGGCCAGCCCTAGGCCCCGGCGGTCGCGCATGCGCCCTTGGCCTGTGCGGTGTGTGGGTGCTTGAACCCAAGCCCGCAGGGCTCCCGGAGCGGCCAGAGAAAGAAGGGCCCATGGAGAGGTAGGCGAGGTGGGCAGGGGGCGCCACCTTACTCTCCTCAGCTCCCTGAGGGAGAGAGAGAGAGACAGAGACAGAGAGAGAGATCCCTGACCTCTGAGTCTCTGCCTCCACCGCTGGCTGGTGCCAACTCACGCGCCATCCCACTTCCAGCCATCACCCCCACGCCTGCCCCGGGGCCAGCCCCACCACAGAGAGGCCGGTTGGTTCCTGCTCACCTCTGTGCCGTCCCTTCCCGACCTGACCCCAGTGCAGGGGATAAGCTTCAGACAAGTCTTTCCATGTCCCTCTGCATGACAATAGACTTCCTCCCCTCTCCCATTCCACAGGCCCACCCGGGACATCCACCTTTGTCATTAGCTCAGGAGAGGATGCAAGATGAGAATCTCTGCTATTGTGTGGGGAGACTCAGTTTCCCGGGTTTCCCCCATGGACACATGTTCTTCAGCTGGGTCTGATTTTCTCCAGACAAGCTGTCTTGGGAAGGATTTGGCCAGCCCTAAGAACCTGAAGGGAAAGGGCGGAGGGGGGTTCTCTCTCTGCCCCCGACAGCCCCGAGCTGGGTCGCTCCCTCAGACCTGGCCAGGGGCAGCCCATCCCCCGGCGCCCTTCCCCGGGGCATCCAAGGGCAGGCTCGGCGCCAGCCCCACCCCGCTCGCCACTGCCCGACCATCGTCCTCCCTCGGGGGGCCTGGGCAGGACAGGGACCCGGCTGTGGGAGGCCTCCAGATCTCAGGCCTGGCACACCGTTTACCAGGCTGCTTCCTCCTCTGACGGGGGCCCAGCACACGCCCCAGGAGACTTGGCAGCCGCCCCCAGGGCTCTATCCTCTGGAACTCGTCCCCTTGGAAGGGGCCTGGCCCAGGTGCCAGGTTCGGCTGGTCGGCCAGCCTCCTTTGGAGAAAGCAGGCAAGCCGAGCCAGGCTTGCAGTGGCCCTGGCGTGACACCTGCCACCTCAGGCAGAGGGCCTCCCGCGTGCCCTCCATGGCGGGTTTCTCCCCGGAGCCGTGGCCTGGGCACTAGGAAGGCCGGGCCTCCCCGACTCCCGGGAGGAGGGGCTAGCCCAGTTGCGCCCTGGCCCCCAAACCCTCTGGTGCCATCTGCCTGTCTCGGCACTTCTGACTCCACAGAGCCTTTCCTACATCTGGGCTGCCTGCCGTGGCAAAGTGCAGGCGTGGGGTGAGGCCATGCCTTCTCTTTCCAGGAAAAAGTGAGCCTCTGGCCGAAGCAGCAGGCCCAGGCAGAGCCTTGAGCTTGAAGCCCAGTAGGTCTGTGGCCCTCAGGGCCAGAGCAATGCTTTCAAGGCAGGGAAGCGGCCTGCAAGCTGAGTGGGAGTGGGGGAGGGGAGGGAGACAGCTGAAGCCTAGTCCAGAAGGGCGGCGATGGAAGAGCTGCAGCTGGGTCAGAACCTGGAGGGAGGGCGGGGCCTTCACTGAGAACCCCCCCCCCCCGAGGGCAGCCCTAGGCCCCGGCGGTCGCGCATGCGCCCTTGGCCTGTGCGGTGTGTGGGGGCTTGAACCCAAGCCCGCAGGGCTCCCGGAGAGGCCAGAGAAAGAAGGGCCCATGG